>NC_045732.1:63011691-63311691 GCF_009834535.1 Camelus ferus | reverse complement strand
GAGTTTGTACTATGTGCCAGGCATTCTGCGAAGTCTTTTAAAGGCATTGCATCATTTCATCCTCACAGCATCCCTATGAGGTAGATACTATAATTGTCCCCATTCTATAGATGAAGAAACCAAAGCACAGAGAGGTAAAATAACTTGTTTAAGGTCACATAACTGGTAAGTGGCTAAACCAGAATTCTAATCCAATTCTGCCTCTTGAGAGTGCACCTTTAGTTACAGTGCTGGGTTACTCACCTCAGTTCTAGCTTAGCCCACAAGGGTTCATAGTCCTCTAAATAAGGGTGCATTCGTTGTTTTGGACATGATAATCATTACGCACGATGGAGGCTTGGCCCTAGGGGTCCAAAGATAATGCAGGCCATAAGAAAGGCTTGGCTAAGTCCTGGATAAGCCCCCAATCTCATGCAGTGCTCCCCACATCTCACTGCATAGATTGATGATGATCCACAATGAGGTAAGTGTAGCTGTGTTGAAAGTTAGCATCTGGAAACCTTGGACACCTTACAGCCATTTTACAGAGTAGTTTTACATCTGTTTATGCTAGCCAGAAAAATGGAGACTTTTATTTTGTATACCTTTTTTCCGTTATATTTTTTCAAGTCATTTTTACTATGTTTTATGAAAGTATCTGTAGACTGAAAATTAAAAACCAGTCAAAACAAAAAGCCTGGTTCTTCACTCCAGATAGTTTGGAACACACAGGTCTGGTGGATTTGAAAGAAATGTAAACAACTAATAATATTAAGGTATTTTCACGTTCAGGTGTGGGTGGTAGGCTGACCAGTGGAGCTGATCTGAACCTTTATTTTGACGTGGCAGCCTCTTCCATGTTACAGAATCAGCCCCCTTGAGGATTATTATGACAGATTATAGTGTGAAACTGGCCCTTTTTTAGTAGACATGAATTCTTAGAGGTCATGCATTCAATTCTGGGCAATTACTGTCAGTTTAAACATTCAAGATGAAAGAAGGAAGTGTATAATTAATCAAGCAGAGGCACACAGAACCCAAGCAGTAAAGATTCGACGGGATAATAGACAGAACAGGGGGACTAGGGAAAGGAACCCTTGTCATTTTCATCAACGCTATTCCCAGAGTCGTATGTTAAAGAATCTTAAACACTTCCAATTTGTACTTTCGCTAAAAACAGAGCAAGACACAGGGGGAAATGATGCAGTAGCATTGAATAAGTTCTCTTCTGGCACTGTTGATTCGTTCATTCATTCAACAAACATTTAATATGTGCCTATTATGAACCTGTCACTCTGCTTGGCACTTACAGACACAAGGATCAACCAGATTTACATCCCTATCCTCAAGGAGGTCACAGTCTAGTAGGACAAACATGGGAACAGTTATAATAAAATTTGATAAGTAATACTAGAGCACTGATTCTCAGGGCCTATAGCTTTCAGAATCACAGTGGGGAGAGAGAGTTTGAAAGATCATATCAATAGTCTATCACCTTATATGTAGCAGAGGGAAAAATATTGGTTTCTTAAAACAGAAAATAAAGATCAGTAAAAGTTTGGTTGCTGGGATGGGTAAGATGATGGTTATCCAAATGAGGAGTCTGGCCTTTCACCTGGGTGTGAATGTGCAGATCAGTGTCTTTGTCCAGGAGCAGGAAAGAGGGGAGGGGCGGTAGAGCATGCAAGATGGTTCTCGAAAAGGAGCATAGATTTCAAAAGTCAAGAAATGTTTTTGAATTTAGGTATAAAGAAAGACTATGGGGACTTTGGGGGCTAAAATACTACCTGGGGTTGGAGGGAAGGAGACATACAGAAATGAAGCCTTTGGGGTAGAAACATTCAGTAAGGAGTCAAGGTGTAAGAAACAAGAAGCGAACGAGGCAGGGGAAGGAGCCCTGATGGCCCCCTTCTGAAGCACACGGCTCTTCCCCTACCTCCTCGGCAGTTACCGACAGCAACAGTGGTGCTGAGAGCCACTTCCTTTGAGGCATTTGAGATACAGCGCCCTCAGAGCTCTCAGAGCTAGAAGCCCTGGCTTTCAAACTCTCCTCTTTCATAGACAGGGCACGATCACCTCCATAGATCTCACAGAACTGTTGTAAGGCTCAAAGAAGATGCTCAACGTAAAAGCATTTTGTGAACTCTTAGAGAGTATGTGCTTGAATGTTGACTCCCCCAGTCCCCCCAAGCCCCCGCGAGGTTATCAGAAGGCCCTAAAAGTAAGTGACATCATCGATGTAGAAGGCACTAAAGCCCCTCAGAAGGAAGTTAGCATATGGAAATATTAATAATCATGCTCTGCGTCTGCTTCTTTCTGATAATTCCTTTGTTTCCAGGCTTGACACCAAGCCCACGCACCATGCCTTCTACTGTTAAGAGTGGGCCACGATGCCATTTTGTTAGCTGCCAAGCGCTGTTTCAATTCAAAAGCAATGGTTTTGTTCCATTTTACTTACTTCAATGCTTCTTACCCAAATCTGGAGACACTTACACAAGTGTCACATGCATCCAATGATCATCATTTATTGTTTGAGGCCATATATCTGATATCAGATCATGATGAGCTATTGATCATGTGTGGCAAAGCCCTTCAGGAAACATTGAGATTCGAATCACTGGTGGAGCAGAAGGCAACTGAGGGCAAAAGATGAAGACTATAGTTTTTCCAAAAGTGGAATTACGGGAGGATAGCTCTCAGCCCAATGTCTCAGAATGCTTGTAGTCCCTTACAGCACAATTCCACTCTTCTGACTTGAAGAGGCTGCACCTGTCACTGGGGTCTCCTCCTCTTGATCAGGGGCTCAGACCTGAGCCAGACAAAAAGCAAAACCAGGCCTAGCCCGGCCACTCCCATCAAGGAGGGAAGTGGGCAACCCCAAGGCAGGCAGGGGTGGGCAGTGGGGTGCAGTGGATACTAGGAGCAGAAGGAATTATTTCACATCACCTTAAATACCACTGCTCTTTCTATTCTGGGTGAATCCATAGCAGCCAGCAGGATTGTTCTGAACCATAACCAGGAAGTCAGCAAAGTGACCTCTGTGGAACCCTCTCCCCACCCTGAGCCCTCTCCTGGCCATCCCCACTGCCCAGGCTCCAACCAGTTCCCTCCTCTCCTTCCTATTCCCTTGTCCTGTGTCCTGTTCTTGAGTGTTTTCCCCAATTAAGTTCTGGTCTGCTCAATTTATTAGAGCTAAGAAATTAATAGCTGCTAATGACTTTGCTTCTGAACACGGGCTTTCTGTCTTCAAGCAAAGAAGTAAGTGGAGCAGCAATTAGGTGCTTGGAGGTAGAGGGACGATCTGCTTCCAGATCTCTCCTCGTCTGTCATTGGGTAATGCGGGTGATAGGCTGGCTCTATAGGGCAGAATGTCCACTGTGATTCCGAGGGACAGTACAGAGCATGTTGATGTATTTTGCCTTAACCTCAGACCGAGAGAACTGAGTTAGAGACTACAATTCAATATACCAAGATTAAAGCAATTATTGTAAATTAGCTTAATCATTCCTCCATATGCCTTCAGAGGCAGGGTTTCTTTCTTTCTTTTCCTTTTATCCTACTGTCACTACCAAATAAATGGAGGCTTGTAAATACAGATAAACTTAATTTTTAAAGGATTATCTGTACTCAGGGGTTCCAATGCTTTTAATTAAAAATGTCCTCATTATATAGGAAAGTGTGTGTGTTGTGGCGGCGCGAGGCACCAGGAGAGCACGAATGAAATACGGAAAGGAGATGATGGCAAACACATAGCTGTCTTCTCATTTCACCCACGCATATTTTAATCTAAAGATAGCAAGATCTACTCTTAGCATGGCCTCAGACCGACTCTGGAGTTCCCCAAGCCCACAGAACAGGGAGCAGCTGAAATGATTCCCTCCCTTTCATGCCATAGATTTGAGGCTTGTGTTTCTGGAACATTCCAGCAAGAAATCGCTAAGGGAGTACTCCAGAAGATGGAGAGCAGTGCTTATCAAGCTTTAATGTGCGCACAGACCACCTGAGAATGGGTTAAAATGCAGACTGTGATTCAGTAGTCTAGGGTGATGCCCAGGAGGCTGCGCTTCTAACGAGCATGGAGCTGGATGCTACTTGCCCAAGAAGCCCATTTTGAGTAGCGAGGAACATTCTAGATACACAGTCCAGATCCCGACCCCTCTTTGGCTAGTCACAGTGCAAGTGTGAAGAGGTTCAGTGGACAAGTAGCTCAGTTCAGTCTGGACCAGATGAAGGGCAGAGGAAATGAAAGGGAGGCGGATATGAGGCTGACCACACTCATGCTCCCCAGAGGTTCATAAAGAGGGGTTTCAAGCAATCCATGCCAGAAAGGCGGTTGCTTTCTCAAGGGAGGAAACAGGCCTAGTGGTAAAGAACATGTGTTCTGGAGTCGTATTCCCTGGGTTCAAGTTCCACTTGTGTCACTTTCTGCTAGACATCTTGATCACGCCGCCTTACCTCCCTGAACTGGAGTTTTACTCTTCCATAAAATTTGCATAATAGAACCCATTTCAGGCTGGGCATGAGGATTCGGTGAAATAGAGAACATAAAGCCTTAGAACAGCCTGCTAGAGAGTGCTGAATAAAGGGTAACTATTGTCACCCTTTCCATCTTTGAGCTGATCGCATTTAAGTACCACTGGGCTTTATTGAAGTGTCAGCCAGCCACGGCAGTGCCACAGCTGCTTTTGATGTGCCTCTCAGAGCAGCTTCAATTGTTGGAGACTTAAGGAAAGGTGGTGATTTCGGATTTAAATAAATGGGATTCTAGACAAAAGCATGAAAATAGGAAGAAAAACTTCCTGGCAGGAACTATGCTTGTTTTGTGCTTTGACCCTTGTCACTGCTTCTGCCGACAACTTCTCTGGCTTGAGAATCACTTGAATAAAGAGAGAATGATTTAAAAATAAAATGGATTAGTGGAACAAACTGTCTTCTGTTTTTGAAAAACAAAGAAAAGAAAAGAAAGAAAGGAAATGTAGAATCTGGGCAATTATCATCCAGCCTGCGGCAGGACAGGCCCAAGGGAGGGGAAGGGAAGGGAAGGGAGAAAGAAGGCCTGAAGAGAGACATTTCCAAGTCCATCGACAACAGACAGAGCATCACTGAGTTGTACGTATTGTCCTGCGATAAATGAGGGCATTAGACATAACCCCTGGGCTATGGTCTAGTTGGGAAGGTACTGGGATAAGATACACGCACGTAGGCACGGGTGGAGAGCCATGCACACCAACCTGTGGCAGAGCTCCAGTGAGGACACCTGTTGGTTAATGCAAAGGGTGTCCCTGGGGAATCAAGATTAGTCTGAAAGGGAAGTTGGGGTCTGAACGTCCTTGAATGTGAAATGTAGTCTGTGGGCAGTTGGAAGTTAATGATGTTTTGAGATGGGTGGGGTACCATATGCAAAAGATCATTTTAGGAAGCTTAATCTGGTAACAGTTTGAGCAATTCATTTTAACACACTTTTACTGAGTATTATGTACAGAGTCCAAGCAGAGCTGTGCAAGCATACAGAAAAAAAAAAAAAAAGACAAAATCTCTATCCTCTGAGAACTGAAAGCCTTGTCAGGGAGACAGATATAATTTATGTATGAATATGGAATTATTTTCAAGAAATAGTATAAGGTACAAAAAGGTAAGATACAGAACAGTACATTTAAAACATACTCCCATTTGTAAAGAAAGAGTAGGAAGAAGCCACATATGTTTACAAGTGTACTTGTATACATATAAGATTTATCTGCAAGGGTACACAAAAGTCTAATAACACCGGTTGCTTCCACGGGAGGGAATTAGGATGGCTAGTTGGTGGCGGGGGGAGTGTCATTGTATGCATACTCTTTGGCACCCTCTGAGTTTTGAAACAAATAAATTGTTACCTACTTACATTTAATTTCACATTTTTAAAAAATTTTATTCATTTTTTGGGAGGGAGGTAATTAGATTTTTATTCACTTATTTTTAATGGAGGTACTAGGGATTGAACCCAGGACCCTGTGCATGCTAGGCATGCACTCTACCACTGAGCTATACCCTCACCCCCTAAAAATATATAATAAGATAATGTGTACGGTAGTATGGGAGGGAAAAGATGGATTCCAGTTGAGAAAATCTGGGAAGATTTCTGAGAGCCTGTGGGCTATGAAACTGGATCTTTTGGAAAGGTTGCATTTCCAGAGGTAATGGTTTGAGTGGGAGGTATTTCAAGCAGAGGAAAGAGCTTGCCTTGGGTGGGGGCTAGATCTGTGCTGTTCAATACCGTAGCCACCAGCCGCATGTGACTCTTGAGCACTTGAAATGTGCTCTTGGGTTTTTGAAGACGTAATATGAAAAAAGAATGTAAAGTTTTTCATTGATAATTTTTATATTGATGACATATTAAAAGGTTAATATTTTGGATAGAGTGGGTGAAATTAGATATATGAAAATTAATGTCACTTGTGTCTATCTACTTTTTAAAACCGTAGCTGCTAGATCATTTGAAATGACATCTGGGGCACGCATTAGATGTCCTACTGAACAATGCTGATTTAGATAGTGCAGATTTTCAGTGTTGAATGAGGTCAGTAAGGTTGCCGCAGGGCGTATACGGATAAGAGTGGGAGGGAAGTTTTTTTTAAAAAAAGTGGGCCAGGCCAGTTTGTGCAGGGCACTGTCTACTCAGCTAAAAATTTGGACTTTAATTTTATATTCAGGGCTTGGAGTGTGGGAATCAGACAATCAAACGGCTGCTTTGGACAGAGCTGAAAGTATAAGTGGGAAAAGCAGCTATGACAGCAACCGAGGAGTCAGGTGCTAGGGTCTGGGCTTGGGTGGTAGCTTTGAAATCCGAAAGAGATCGATGTACACTCTCTTATGAAGGGAGAATTGATAGAACTGAACAGAGGTGTGATGTCAGGGACAACATGAAATTTTGCATCCCTGGTGATTAGAAGCCTGTCAGTGCCAGTGATAAACAGAATGAAACCTAGAGAGGGAGCTGGTTGGGAATTGGGAGAGATGATTTTGACTTTGGACATGGTGAGCTGGAAGTGGCTGGCTAAAATGTAGGAGTGAGGGTATGAGAGAACAGATTTGGGGGGTCTTAGCTGAGGCGATTGAGGCAGTCAGATAATTATAATAATGATTACTTTTTGTATGGCATTATAATACACACTGCTCTCACGTGGATTATTTTACATAATCCTTACAGTAGTCTGGGGCTCAAAATGTTTAAGTTACTTTTACAAGCTCACAAGGCTAGTTAGTGGTCAAGGTGGCATGCTCAAACTAGCTTTCTATCACTTTTCTATCACTGGGCTTGAAATGAAATGCTGGGGAAAATGTAGAGCAAATCTAAGGCTGTAGATGATACAATTTCAGTTCCCCCAAGCTGCTACTTAAATTCAGGGTCAGACTCAACCCTGGGAAAACTATGTTAGGTTCTCTTCAGTTGTTTTTAACATCCTTTTTAGAGATAAGGAATCCGGGACCCTGGGAAGCTAAGTAAAATGTCAAAAATGTCTGTTAGGAAGAGGGATAGGTGGACCTCAGACAAGGGCTCTGGTAGATTGTATAACTGTTTCCAGGTATCACTGTTTCCTTCCTGGTACAGAGTGCATCTCTGCCTCCTGCCCAGAGCCCTGCCAGACTGATGAGGGCTAGGTCATAGGACTTGCTTTGGCCCATGGTGTGTGGGCAAAAGTAACTTCCACCTGCTACGATCAGAAGCTTTAACAGCTATGACATGGTTCGGCCTTTTTTGCTTTCTTCCCTCTGCCATAAGAATGGCATGTCCCAAAGAAAGGCTGCTGCTTCAGCTGAGATCCTGGAATAAAGGAGGCATACAAAACAGAGCTGCAGATGACCTGTAGCCACTGCAGGACCCTTTGCTGTGGTAACTGAGTTTGAGGGATCGTTTGTAACCATAGTACAACCTTGCCTAAGCTGACTGATGCACTACCCCATTTCGTGTGCTTTATTGCCATTACATTAACTCTACACACATGCTCGCTTTTCACCTGGTTAACTTCTTATCCTTTTGGTCTCCAATTAAATGTCCCTTCTTCAGAGAGGCTTTTCTTAACCACAGTCTAATTTAGGCCTCCCTCCCAACCAGACACACATACACCATTATTTTCTTCTAGAGCATCTGGATTCTTTCCTTCTTAGGCACTTAATGCAATTGTTGTCATATATAGATTTGTTTCCCATTGGCCTGTTCCACTTGACTGTAAGCTCCTGAAGACCTAGATCACATCTATTTTTGCTCACTATTATTTAGTGCCTGTCACACAGTAGTTGCTCAGTGGCTATTTGTGGAATAAGTGATAAAAACATGAAAAGCTTGTTACCATGGTTGTTGGATCATAAACCAAAAAGGTAGGGGAATGCTGTGACTAGGGCAGACAAGGCTCATAAAGAAATTCCTGGGTGCAAGGAGCAACTATCCTTTTTACTTTTCTATCCTTCTCTTTCAAGGAAACTTTGAAAGCAGTGGCACTTCAAAACCCTTCAAAACAGTTTCCCTTGCCAACAGACTTCTGTGGCCTGGTGGCTTCCTGCCTAATGCCAAGGAAGCCTGCAGAAGCCCACAGACAGACTAGAAGGGCTCCTTTGAAAGAAAAGAGGACCATTGCCATAGAATGCTTAGTTCTGTGGAGTAAAAGAGTCTGCTGACCTTCCCCTTCTGAGGGGTTGATGCAATTTAGTGAGAAGTGGAAAGGACAGGAAGAGAAAGAGACAATTGGGAAATAAAAATCATGGGCTGGGGTAGTGGAAGCTTCTTTGGTCCAAACCAAAGAAAAAAATCAGGCCCACTTCTGCTCAGTTTCATCTGCCAAAAGACCACTTAAGAGGTGGCTCTGGACTGTGTCACACCAAGCTGGCAATCAAGAGGATGAGGGCTTTGTGCAAAATTGCCAGCCTCTTCGTAACAGGGACATATACCCATGCTCAGGTGGTAGAGGGGAGGAGGGGAAGGAGCAACAGTTCTGTATTTTAGATTATGAAGTCTCTTATATAGAGAAACCCACAGGGTCCCACAGCTTGAGACGTTGAAACATGCAGTGAAGCCTGAGGTCGAGGCTACAGTGTCAGTGGGTACAGTCAATGACCCTTTCCTCGGGGGATGCCCATTCAGCCAGTGACCCTAAATTCCCTGCCTTCAGTGACTCCAGAACACACAGCCAGGGTAGATTCCTTAGACAGGGCAGGAGAGGTGAAGCTTATGCGGATATACTGCACTTTTAAAAAGTAAAATAAATGTAATAAAAAGCAGGCAGCATAATTGCCATGACTTATACCCCATGACATTTGATAATAACAAGGTTGGTACATTACAAATAAGTTCCACATTTACAACTCTGCCTTGATATTTACACTTATTAAATTGTTTAGGGAGGTGGTTCCTGGATGCTGGAGGCCCATATATAAAACATATTAGCATAATTGGAGTACAGCCAAATCCCTCAGTGTACATTGCAGATACTTGTTAAAAGCTTGACCTTGGAGGAAAAACCTTCCTCCCCATCTTCAATCAGTCATCAGCTCCTGAAAGTACTCCTCTGAAATCAACTTCCAGTGATGCACAGTTCGGGGAGCTTGTCCTCAATGCTGACCTTAGGCAGGCCCTCCACTCCCAGGACAGTGATGAAAGCTGTGTTCTCACCTGGATGAGGAAATTAGCTATGATTTTCCATTACCTGTACCAAACATTCCTTTTCATTTGTTTAATTCACTGAGAGTTGACACTACACATTAATTCATTGAGCAATTGCTTTGTGTAAAGGCCCAGAGATGAATGAGACAGGCATTGCCATCAAGAAACTTACACTTTAGTCAAGGACACAGACAACTAACTCTAGAAGAAGGCAGAATGAAATAAGGGCCTTAATAGGAGAATGAACAAATTGCGGCGGGAGCATAGATAGCACAATTTATTTTAATGAGGAAAGGAAAATTTAGGAAGGCTTCAGAAAGGCGGCATTGGTCCTTGAAGGATTAATCGGAGAAAAAGGGTGAAGTTGGGCGGTGAGGTCATACGAGTTAGAGTAAACTGCATGTATGTAAAATGACATGGAGGTATATACATGTTTGGGGATGTAATCATATGTTTGCTGGTTTATCACTGACAAGCCCCAATGATCAGTCCAGCACTCTGCATGGCTGGAGTCCATGACGGCAGAGGGGCTTGAAAGTTACATTTGAGTCTGCTCCTGGAAACTCTGGCGCCATACTAGTTTTGGTAATTAAGGGGAAGAATCAAAATTTTTAAGCGGATCAAGAAAGGCATTTTAGGAAGCAGTCTCTAGCGTTGTGAAGGGTGGATTGAAGAGATAAGAGACCGTAAATAGGGATACCACCTTCTGTGCCTGATATTAGGGGAGAGGGAATAATACAAAGATGCTTCTGGTATTTCTAGCCTTGGAGACTGGGAAAAGCGTAGTGCCCGTAATGAGATGGGTAACCTGCAGAGAAGGATCAGCTTGCTGGAGAAGAACATATTCGGTAGGGAATATTACTGAGTTTAGTGTGTGAGCTATCCTTCACAGAGGGAAGGTGGTCCTGGGGTTCCAGTAAGATCTTGGTCATCTGCTCTTCGGAAATTGTCAAAGCCATGGATACGGCTAAGATGACCCTGATGGTGGGGAGAATATGAATGAACGCTGGCGACACTACCTATATTCAGGGGTCATTCAAAGACAACCACTAATAAACAGGAATGAAGAACTTTCCAAATGGTGGGAGAAAGGTGTACTTTGTGCAAGACTGGGAGAAAGTAAGCAGGATGAGGATGAAGAGGAGTTCATAGGATTTGGCAATGAAGTGATCAGCGGTAGCCTGGAAGGGGAGAGAGTCACAGGAAGGTTGCTGTTGCTTAATCAGATAGAGGAGACTTGAGGATGCTTAGAGACTGAGAGGAAATGAGATGATGGAATAATGGATGTGAAAAGTGAAAAGTCCTTTCAAAAGTACAAAGCACCACACAATACAAGGTCACCGCAAGTCAGCTTTTCATCCCAGATGCTCTGGAGTCAGAAGGTCATTGACATCTAACAGATGCTTTGATTTTTATCATTATACTGAGTTCTGCTAAAGGGGGCTTTATTCCTGACCCCTTTCACCCCCCCACCGAGCACCACGGTAAATGCTACCAGTTGTTTAGCCAGGTGAAATACTCATTATTTGATTTTTGTCAGCAAGTCTAGGCCACTCTACTATTATATGTCATAGGTTTCCAAGAACTGTTCAAGGAGAACATTCATATAGTATTTGGTTATTTTCAATGCAATTCTCATTGTGATATTCAGGTTTTTGTAGAAAAGCAAAGGGCCAATAACACAAGGTATCTGTGGGGTGGAGGTAAAATGGAGCAGATTCACAAACCAGGTCCCCTTCTGAAACAAAAGAATAGTAGCTAAAATAAAGCCATATGGTGTCGCATGTGCCCAGCAGTTGAATGTATTGAGAAGGGAAACCTTATGGTTCTTTGATTAGAAAGGTATTCAGTATAAAGGCAATAGGCCTGGGTAGACTTTAAAAATCTGAGAAATCCCTGAGAAGATAGAAAAACAGGAGAATTTGCTGTTCTTTTAGAGAAAAATAATTGTTCAAACACCTCTTAAATGTACGGCTTCAAATATTAACCAGACACTTAAGAAGTCTTAGCTATGAACTGATTAAAGCTTGTCCCATAAATTAGACTTCATCCAAATGCCTTTCTTTCCTGTCCTTACGAGACCAAAACTAAATCAGTACTTTTTAACGTCCACTCAATCTTTGTCAGTTTTTCATTTTTTTGAACAGCCATTCAGTGTTTTGACTTTCAGTCTTATTGAAAAGAGAAGGGTTGGGAAAAAGGAAGAGAAAGGTAAAAAGAAGGAAAGAAAAAGAACACAGCCTAAAGAGCTTACCCTTTCCCTTAGTACCATAGTCGCTATAATGTCACTAAATAAGTCCTTGTGCAGAATCACGTTCTCCTGCCTGCTCTGTGTCTCCATGACTTGATGCTTCTTGAATATAAGGCTTGTACGAGCCATTCAACAATACAGATAAATAACAGGATCACAATCGAGTGTTGGAGCTGCTGCTGTGCTTATCCAGGGTATCACTGCAAAGATGAGCTCTTCTTTTTATGTTGTTTATTTTTATTTTTTAACGGAGGTACCGGGGATTGAACCCAGGACCTCAGCATGCTAAGCACGCACTCTACCTCTGAGAGCTCTACTGAGCTCTACCTAACCACCTGCCGCCGGCTCTTCTCGTGTTCAGTTTTTCTGTTGAACATAGCTCATCAGTCACTCAGGCCTGCAAGCTTGGTGTCAGATTTGAACCCCTCCTCCTCATACCATCCACATCTAATTGATTGCCAGTTCTTTAGATGCTACTTGGATCTGTCCCACTGATGCTACCTACTATTGGCCCTCATTAATTATCAAAGGCATTATTGCAGGAAAAAAATTATTATTGCAGTGGCCTCCAATAAAGTCAGCCTCCTGTGACCTCTCCCCTCTGTCCTACACACAGCTTCCTGCATCTTCTTCCTGAAGTGCTGCATGTCGTTTCTTTCCTCAGAATCTCTCAGTATTTCCCAGCGTTTATAAAATCAAGCCCAAACCACACAACCAATGCTGCCTTTCATGGACCTTACATTCTAGTCCAACTGAATTGTTCCATATTCCTTGCATATGCATATCAAAGTTTGTGCTTCTGCTCATGCCTTCCCTCCGTCCTCAGAAAGACGTTAAGTTCCTGAGAAGTTATGAGAATGACGGACCACAGCTGTCTGGTTCACTTTGTATTCTCAGGCCCTAGCGTTGGGTTGGCACACACAGTAGGTGCTCATTAAATTCTGACTGAATAAAAGCTTTACGTGTCTAAATCTACTTACGCTTTAAATTGCATTTCAAATGCACTGGTGCCAAAAAGTCTATCCTGATTCTTGCTTTCTATCTCAGTACCTACCTCACCTCACCTCTTTAAAACTAAGTGAATTTTTTCTGAATTCTCTGCGGCCTTCTCTGTACCACTGTTATGACATTGATCACTCTTTCCACCTTGAATTGCGATTCTTTTTGTACATGTCCCACTTCCCAGTAGACTGTTAGATCCTTGAAGGCAGGAGCTAGGTTGAATTCATAATTGTGTCCTGAAAAGTATGTCCATTGAATGGGCACTCAATGATTAGAATGGCCATACTGGGGCCTTTAGCAAAGTGGAGAAGTTGAAGGCTGCTGCTGCTTCTTTCTAATAATATGGTAAGAGCTCTTGTGCTTTGCTCATACACATCAAAAGGTGAACATACTGTCCGGACCTCAGCCAAAATATAGGTAAAAATACTGGCTGAACCTCAGTTAGTCAAGATATAAGGTCATCATGGCTAAAGTCTGAACTCTGGCTAATCTCCAAGAACTAGGAACAAAGTCATGATTCGTACAATTCATAAATTTGCAAGTTGTTTTTCCCTGCAATGGATACTAACTGTAATAATATTTTATTTGTGGACTGGGAGTCTAGACATCTAAATAAATTCAGTCTGTAAATGGGATCTTTGGCTATAGCTTTCTTATTACTATAAATCAAAACTGTGCACCATATTATATGCATTGCATATATATCAATTTCCAGATTTCCACTTTCCTTTGAGCTCTTGGCATCAAGCTCGAATTCCCCTAGTTGCAGAGACTAAGGTTTTCAGACTCTCTACTGAAGAGTTTGCTTACTTGGGTATCTGGGGGAGAAAAAGCCAATGTAATTGATTTTTGGAGCGAACTATTCCAAGGGAAACAGTAGTGTTGTGGGGTACTTGGGACCATGTTATTTACAGACCTGGTTATTACTTTTTCCATCTTCAGGTCAGCCCACCTCTGATGAGACTTCTTTTGAAAGCCCTCCAGAGAATAATTATCTACAGTCCTTTATTATTAATTCTGGACTTTTACCCCTCTGAGCATTTGAAGCATATTTTTGTTCATTCTATAATCAAGGTTAAAAAAAACAAAAACAAAAAAAAACCCAAAAAACCTTTTCTGTAGAAAGTTTCTCTGGAGAATGTAAATCACCTTTCTGACATTTCTAGACTCTTAAGTGGTGCAAACATCTCTCCACTACTCTGGCAAGAAGTGCTAAAGAATACTTAAAGAAAATCTTATGATTCCCACAGGTATGTGTGTCTTTGAATATATCCCATGATTTCCACCCAGCCACGTCCTTATAGAAATACTTTTGTACTTCTGTTAAGTTGAAGCGTCTCCTTCTAGAATGTTCTTACATCCCGTCTTTATACTTCAGTTTGTGCCATTTCACTCATCCTTAATATTAATTGTCATAGGCAGCACAACATTTAATTTAATCTTAACTTTATTGAATAAGTAAGTATGCATGACAGATAAATTGCAAGTCATTCTTGGTCCTGCAAAGAGACAGGTGTTTATTCCGAGGCAAAATGAGAACATGAGTCCACAGTTCTGCTGCTACTGAAATACTTCTTCTGAGTGTCTTGGTATGGGCACAGCCTCCCTCAGTATCCATTCAAACAAGCTCTGCTGTCATCTCTCCTTTCAGCTGAGGGATTTACAATATCTAAAATAAACTTGTGAAGAAACTTTCTGTATCAGAGGTAGTTCTATACCTACATTATTAATCATAGAAGACGTTTGGTCAAAGACTCCATAAAAGGGGCAGAAGAGATACACCAGAGCTCAGAACTGGAACCAATTATTTTTTCAAGCTAATTGGCCATAGTAACAAAGGTATCAACTGAATTTTAGAATAGCCTGTTCAGCCATTTAACATCAAAGCATGCAGTAGCCTGTGCATACAATAGCTTTTAGAGACAACCTTGAATTTGGCTTGAGCACCAAGGATGCATTTTAAAAAGTGAAAAGTACATTTATGTGCAATGACTAGTGTAGTGAGCTGACTGGTGGCTCCCCAAAGATACGTCCATGTCCTAATTCTCAGAACCTGTGACGTTACCTTATTCGGAAAAAGGGTCTTCACAGATGTAATTAAAGTTAAGGATCTTGAGATGAGGAAATTATCATGGATAAACTGGTGGGCTTTAAATGCCTTCACAAGTGTTTTTTAAGAGGGGGGGAGAGGTAGATTAGATATACAGAGGGAAAAGTGACGTGAAGACAGAGCAGAGAGAGATTTGGCCACAAGCCAAGGAATGATGACAGTCACAAGAAACTGGGAAAGGCAAGGAACAGGTTTTCTCTGATAGCCTTCAGAGGGAGTGCAGCCCTGCCAAGACCTCAGTTTAGGACTTCTGGCCTCCTAAACAGTAGGAGAATAAATTTCTGTTGTTTTAAGCCACCATATTTGGAGTAATCTGTTCCAGCCACCACAGGAACAAAATACAGATTTTGGTATCAGGCAGTCAGGTACTGCTATTAAAAAGACCTAAAAATGTGGAAGTGGCTTTGGAATTAGATGATGTGTAGAGGTTGGAAGAATTCTGATGACTATGATAGAAAAAGTATAGAGCCTTTAACAGACTGTTGGTAAGAATATGAATGCTAAGGGCGTTTCTTGTGAGTGCTCAAAAGGAACTGAGGTAAAGTTTATTGGAAACTAGAGGAAAGGTGATCCTCGTTATAAAGCGGCGTAAAGCTTATTCAAATTGTTTCCAACAGTTGTGTGGAAAGTAGAATCTGTAAGCAATGAATTTGGATATTTAGTGGTGGAAATTTGAGAGCAAAGCGTTGGAGGGATGGCCTAGTTTTTTTTTTTTTTTTCTTTCTTGACCTCATAGTAAAATAGAAGAGGAAAGAGATAAATTAAAGAAAGAACTATTAAGCAGAAAGGAAGCAGCACTTGATGATTCAGGAAATTCTGCGACTATTCAGATTGGGAAAAAAAAAAGCTAAAATGAGGAGAGTCACTGTTAGGATAGTGTGCTCTAGAGATAAAGTCAAGTCTGGACAACCTTTGGCCAGTGTGGAAGCGACTAGGCATTTACTCAGTGATCCATTCAACCATCACAACAGACACCAGGAATAGAAATAGGGTTATCTGGCAAAGATCTGTGAGGACTCTCTTGTCTCACTATTGAATCAATGTGATATATACATGGGGAGCCCACAAAGTTTTTGAGAAGGTTATACCCAGCAGAAACAGTTCCAGCTTGGCATGAAAGGGGCAGAGACAGGACAAAATGAGAGAAGGTTGTCAGACTACCAAAATTTTTCAGGCAGGAAACAGGATGATAAAGCTACAGACAGGCGCTACTCTTCAATAGAAAGGATCAACCCAAGGGCAGAGCTGCAGGTTCAGAGGCAGAGACTCCATCCATGGGCCAAGAGGCCAGAGCTGCAGGCCTAAAGGGTGCAGCCCTGAGACAAGGAGGATTATTGTCAGGCCTTGAAACCTAAGGGGGTTCTGCTGGGCTGAATTCTGAAAATCAGCAGGACAGGTGACTCCTTTGCTCCATTTTCTCCTTTTTGTAATCGGAATGTCTGTAACTGTTATCATATGCCTGTCCCACCATTGTATTTTGCAAGCAAATAATTTGTTGTCTTGTTTCATTGATTCACAGATGGAAAGGAATTTTGCCCCAGGGTTTTCACTTATCCTTGACTTAGATGATTAAGATGATGAAATTCAGGACTTTTGAACTGAGGAGATTTGGATGAGATTTTAAACTTAGGGATGAGACTGTTGGAAATGTTGGGATAGGGTGAATATATTTTGCATGTGGGACAGACATACATTTGGCGGGGTCCAGTGGGCTAAAGGTCACCTCCAAAAAGATACATCCACATCCTAATCGCAAGAACCTGTGAATGATACTTTATTTGAAAAAATGGTCTTACAGATGTCATTAAGCTTAGGGTCTTGACATGAAAGGATCCTGGATTATCTAGGTGGGCCCTAAATTCCAACAGAAGCGTCCTTATGAGAGAGGCATAGGGAAATTAGACACACAGAAGGGAAGGAGATGAGAAGACGGAGCAGAGACAGATGTGGTTATAACCCAAAGAATGCCAACAGCCACCAGCAGCTGGAAGAGGCAAGGGAAGATTTTCTCTAGAGCCTCTGGAGGGAGCATGACCCTTGATTTTGGACATCTGATCACCACAATCACAAGGGAATGACTTTCTAATGTGTTTAAGTCCCCAAGTGTGTGGTAATTTGTTACAGCAGCCAAAGGAAACTCATACAACTTGTAAACAGTTTTTAAAAACATTCTGAAGAAAATCTGCATTAAATTGGTGCTTCTCACATGTGGCAGTAATAAACCCAACAAAAGACTTTAGTAGCATTTGGTTCTATAATAAAAATGTCACCATGTACCTTTTTTTTTTTTTTTTGATGATAATTTTCAATCTAAAACAAAACTGCCAACGGCTGGAGCAGGACCATTATAAATCTGGGAATCAAACCCTTTAATTCAGTTATCAGAACTTTGTAAAAGACCCTGAAAGGTCTCATAATGTTTGTGAAAAGCATGTGGGATTACTGTAAATACAAATATATAATTTATCCATAATAGTACTTCTTTATTTTTCCACAAACTAAAAAATAAGGCAAGTTCACATCTGGAAAAGGTGATACGCATCAGTATTTCTACCCTGACCAGCTTGATAATATGGTGTGGCAAATGCCCCTAAATGTAAGTCAGGGTTAGTATTTCAAAATATCATTTTCTAGCACAAGACTCAAAGAAGCCATACCATGAAGATTTCAGAAAAGACTTTGTGAAGATAAAAATCCATAAAGAATTTACATAAATTAGTAGAACCTAAAGCTTTGTTGCTGTTATTGTTAAAAAACAGTGTGTGAAATTGATACATCCCTTGAACTTGTTTGTGTGTTTGTGTGTGTGTGCGCGCGCTAAATGTGTGTGTCTTAAGATAGGATAAAAGTGTAAAATCTCAGATCCTGTTACTCTTTTTGATTTCTCTATTGTAGTAGCTTCAGAGCTTTGTGAAGGATTGAGAGCCAAGTGAGAATGCACTGGAGGAAAAGGCGGCAGTTCGAGTCACTATACATGTATATAAAGGAAACTGTGAGCTATCGGTCACTTGTTTACATTATCTCAGGTGGTGACTTGCCAAGCTAGTCGTTTGTTCCTTCTGAATGTCTATAATGTGCTCTGGAGGAGTAGAAATGGGATTTTCTATATAAGAACTATACATATAAGAAATTGTTTACAATCATCACAGTCACCTGCATGGATTAGTCTTAAAATTGCACTCCAGAGAAGTTATACGACATTATTTCAATGCATATTGAAAAATCACAGACAAGTTAAGTACAACTTTTCCTCCCTCATCTATTTAAGAAAAATGGAGAGCCTGTGTTTTCCTCCCAGAGTTGTTTTGGCAGCATCATTTTAATTTGTTAATATAAAGTAAGTATGATGATGATTGAGAAGTTCACTTAGTCACTGGGAATGTGGAATCACTGTAGCAGGAGATATAAATATATACACATATATACAGATACATACATGTAATTTCTTTTTCTTCTTCAGACCATCATGGCAGAATTGGAAAGGGGAGTAGGAAGGCAGATAAAACAATTGACCTTTCAGACAGTTTTCTGCTGCCTCCTGCAGAGAGAAATCTTTTTCCTCTCAGGTCTCCTAGAACTCTATTCCTTTCCTTCAAGGGGTCGTGTGAGAAAGAAGCAATAGAGAGAAGAAATAAACCATGGAGGATACGAATCAGTATTGACCTTTAAAAATCTAAATAAAGGGAATAGAATTTGCAGGTTCATCCCTATCAGAAACATTAAGATGTCAGGTTTTTCTCAAAAATAGCCATATAAAGTATTTGTAGAAAGTAGATCTATGTGCATAATTAGAAAATACCTCTTTAAATAAAGTTTCAATCACTTTCTCTAACTGCCTCTGTTAAACTTTGGTTTATTTTTAGCAGTGATAAGTGCCTGCAATATCACGCTGAAACTCTAGATTAATGATAAGTTTAATTTCAGCCAAAGCAGATGAATCCATCAACTTTCACTTGAGATAAGATTCTAAAGAACGTGATGGGGGTGAAGCAGTACTTTTTCTGAGTTTCCAAAATGGCTTCTCTTACAGAGTGTGCAGGATCAGCGTCTCTCCAGACTGTTAACACACACATTTTCACTGGCCTTTTCCTTTTCTATGTAACAGGAATAAGAAGCAGACATGGACTAATTTCTTTCTGTCCTTTACGTTCTCTTTTCTTCCTTTTTTTGGTGGGGGGTGGGAGAAGGTGACTTCAAATTTGAGTAACACTATACATTTCTGACAGGCTGAATGGTTTTGAAAGCCTGAGACCTCTTCTATTTCTTACACTTTCCATCATCACCGTCAGGCCACACACAATAACTAATAACACACATCTTTACACTAAAATGGAACACACGTTTTAGAATCCTGATAATTGTGTTCATGTTAGTATAGCTGTGGGAGGAGTCTTGCAATAGCTTTACAAATGCATGCTATTTCACCCAGCCTAGCTTGATATTTGCAGAAATGCACTTATTTCCTCTCCATCCCTTGAGCACATGTTTTGTTCTTTGTTCTTCTCAAAGTGTATGATTTTGTTTACTTAAATATCTTCATGTTCTTTGGCATCAGGCATCACTTAGATGAGATAGCTCCATTGTGGCGAGAGCGTGACCTTTCCAAAGGTACTCGTCTGTTATCTGTAAGACAAAGAGAAAAAGAACCAAAAACATGGTGAGCTTCAGATCCCAGCTATTACACAATGTCAGGTTTTCAAACAGTCCTGAAAACTCATTTCAAATGAATATGTAAATAAGTAACAAGGAGCCAAGATCTGAGGAGTTCACGCTGCAGCTCCCAGGCTGAGTTCAAGAGTTTGCAATCAGCATTAAATGACTTTTCTTGGTAAGTGAAGTCAGAGTGATAAAAGAAATGGAAGAATTCTCTCAAGCACAGTCCCCTTGGAAATAGCAGGCGACAACAGAACTCCTTGGTAAAGATGTTAAATTGAAAGGATCTGTGTGCAGTGCCTTTTGTTGGAAAGCACTTCAATTCCCCATGAGTTTTCAATCTGTATATTGGCTACCTCTAGAGGACACCAGTGTGGGCAGAGCAAAACAGAGTTTTTATTTTTTACAATGATTGCAGTATGTGGCAATCAAACCAGCTACCAAGTCTTTGCCTGAGTGTATGACGTAAACAAATTCAATACATTATATAGTCATTATGGGAATGAATAATGAATAGATCCCATTCCCCTCGCCCGTCACAGGAAAAATAATCACTGTAGAGAGAACTGTTGGCACAAAGCTTGGAAAGCAAAGTTTAAAAGCTTTGAAAGTTGCTGAAAATAGTTTTAGCTTTAATAGGAAAAAGGTTTACGGCTCTACATTGTGATGATCACTACTATGTTATTATCACCTCTGTTTTATGCTCAGCTTAAATGCAGTTGATGTGGGTGAAAATCCCTTTCTGTCAAAGGCATAATATACTTAGAGTCTCTATTTAGAATGAGACCAGGTCCCTAGAAATAATGACAACCACCAGCACTTACATAAATGCTAACACTTTACACTCGTTAATTTGCTAATTCACACAACATCCCCGGGAGGTAAGCCCATTTCATTCTATCCTATTATCTCTGCTTTAGTGATGAAGGTTACACAGCAAATCAGTGGTATGATGGGGGCTTATAATGCAAAGTTAATGCCTAAATGTCAGGCCTGCTTTATTCAAAGGTAGATGTTGGGGCCTCCCAAGCTCCTACTCATTTCCTCCCTAAGATGGTGATACCCAAGGAACACATCCTGCCTGTCCCACTGGGAGGATGGACTGTGACAAATGCTGAGGTTTTGCCATGGGACCTTACTCATCTGTGCTAGTGTTTCTAGACTGATTCCCGGTAGTCTGGTCAGTACACAGAGCAAAGCTAACTGGCCTCTGTGATCTTGGCCTCATTTAACACCACAGTATGCATGCACTGAGCCAACCAGCTTACAGTGCTTATAATAAGCTTTAAGGCTTAAAGTGCCTTATAATGTAATAATATCACTGAGAGGTGAGAAAGAGACATTTTCTTTATTCAGAGATATATCCGAGTGATTGATTATTTGGGCATCTTTTTAAAGATACCATTTTAAAAAATCCATTACTTAGTTTGTGATATGCATCAAAATTCGGCTAAAAATGTGAAGATGACATTCCTAGATAAAGGACATATTACTTAGATGTCACTGGGTTGCATACAGGTTGGTTTGGGACTTTTTAGAAAACATTTATAAATGAGATTATGATAGTTACCATTGCATTGCTAGCATTTAAGTATTCAGTGTTAAAGCTTTCAGATGTGAGAATGATGGTACCATTCACAGAGGACTATCCCAGCTGAAAAAAAGGCTTGTGCCTTGATGGTCCTACACGCTAAGGTCAGCTTGCATCCACACTCACTCCAGGAATGCTATTGGTACCTCCTACCATCACTCATTGCCCACTGGATTCAAGGGAAGTATCACACACAGAAACAGGGCCCAAATCCAGCTCTTGGCATACACAAGAGAATTTTTCTACATTTCCTCCCTTTTCTCCTTCTCGCCCTCCCCTCTTTCTCTTAAAAAATGTTTATTACTTAATTAGTTCCTATGTTCATGAGATAGTTATACGAATAAGCAATTCTGTAAAGGTCACGACTTGTATTTTTGAAATGTCAACCTACAACCTCGTTTATGAGAAAAATGCCATTAGAAACAATGGCAGCAATGACTGATCTGGATTTTTTGTGATTCATTTACTATTCTCTGCATTTGTGTCAAAACTATTTTAGGTACAAAATACAAAATACATATTTATACTTCAGACTTGTATGGATCAGGCCAGAAGTGCAATTGAAAAGATAATCTATGTATATATTATATGACTATATATGAAAATAAATATTCATCTCTCATCACATTCTAATAGCTTGCAATCTAATGATAGCAACTTTTCATCCTTGAATTCATGCCTTCTTTGAGGCAGAAACTGAGAATCATTGAATGTTTAAAAATACAATTTCTGTATTTGTATTAAATGCGGATGGGTAAAAATTAGTGGTCTGATCCTTGTAAGGTCAGGACACAGTTGGCATCAAATTTATAAGAAAAGAGCAAATACTAGATATTGCTGCTGTCAGAGGTGATGGAGTAATTTTTTAAAAATTTTTATTGAAGTATAGTTGATTTACAATGTTAGTTTCAGGTGTACAGCAAAGTGATTCAGTTATCCATATACATACATATATATTTTCTCTTTTCAGATTCTTTTCCATTATGTTATTATAAGAAATTGAATATAGTCCCCTGTGCTATACAGTAGGTCCTTGTTTTTTTATCTAGTTTATATATAGTAATGTGTGTCTGTTAATCCCCACCCCCCTAATTTATCCCTCCTTGCCCTTTCCCCTTTGGTGACCATTGTTTGTTTTCTATGCCTGTGCATCTTTTTCTGTTTTGTAAATAAGTTCATTTGTATCATTTTTTTTTCAGATTCCACATATACGTGATATCATATGATATTTGTCTTTCTCTGTCTGACTTACTTCACTCAATATGATAATCTCTAGGTGGTGATGGAGTAATTTGGGTGATTGTGAGACTGACTGCATTTCCTATTTGGAAACATAGGTGGAGGAGGCAGGTGCCCAGGTGATATGATTTGAGAGCTCCAGGAGACCCGACTGAAGCAGATGCACTTTTCTAAACAGTCTTATTCTCCCAACACTACTGATACTAGAATAGTTTAGCTGGAAAAAAAAAAAAAAATCTGAGTCTCTCCTCCAAAAAGTCAATAGTTTAAAATATATGTTTCCCTGAGATAATGTGGAGGGCTTTGTTAACAAGTAGTAGCTTCCCTTTCCAATCTGCCTTGTTGTGTTTTTGGAAATTAAAGAGAAGAAGATGGGGGGAGGCATCCATCTTTGTGTGTCTACTTGTTGGAGATATTGTGCAATGAGATACAGGAAAATATATTTCATTAGAGGTTGAGGGAACATGATTTGTCATAATCTTCCTCTTTTTCCATTTTCTGAATGCATGAGGTAACACGGTGAATAAGAAAGCCTAGAGAGTCTAATATATCCTCATGGTCTAAGAAAGTCTGAGATGTCACTCCCAAGTTGTAACCTCCAAATCCACTACAGTTGGGCATACATACCCTAACAGGCTCTTTTTGGTCACTGAAGGCTTGTCTTAGAAATGTACCCCATGTGAAGGTGAAATGATTCTGGTATTAAAGACAGTGACCTGGTCATAGTGTGAAATTGAAGACAGGGACATAGTTATATGAAAATGTTCAGTTTTTGGAGGAAGGCGGGGGGGGGGGGTCCAAACCTAAAACAACATGCCAATCTGTCACAAAAAAAGAGAATAGAAATACATGGTCCAGCTTTAACATGCTTCTGCACATTCTGACTATCAGGTTAACCAGCTCAAGCCACTGCAAGGCTTTCCCCACTGTCATAAGAGCAAGAAGATTTATGCTTTTTCGGAGCATAAATTGATTTGGCATTCATCTCAAAACCTTCCCAACTGAGTCCTGCAGTGAATAGATTAAACCTGTTATTGTATTGCTCTAAAATTCATTCATGCAATCATTTATTCAGCAACTACGTACAAAGCACATCATCCATGAAATACCTGAATGTCACAAAATTTCAGATCCAGAGCTAAATCTACATCGCTAATTTCCTTCCAACTGAAAACTTTGTCAAGTGAAGTAACTGAGGAATAAGCATATCATAGATAAAGCTTACAGAATATGTGATGTGAGCTAGACTGAAGGACTCAAGCCTGTTGTATGTAGCCTGGGAATGTTCAATTCCTCCTCTAACAAAGTAAGTGTACGCCAAGAACACGGGGCTGTATGTTGTATATTGCATGAGTAGGCCAAGTTGTGATTGCAAAACTGTGATAAAAAGACCATGTCCATTATTCATTTCCCCCCAGGTTAGGTATCCATCTGTTGTCTATGGAAGAACGGCTTCCTTCCTGGTGCTTCACAGGCACGTTAGATGTAGCAACGTTGACCTAACACACAGCAGCTATACCCTCCCAGCAGGGTAACATAAAATAAGTGTGCCTGGCATATACAGCACATTGTGCTACAAAATATCCCATTTTGATGCAAATGAGCTGGCTAGAAAACAAAGTAAAAGAAACCTTCTGTAATTTACTCTGAGCTTTCTTTTCTCCAAAGCTCTTCAAAAATGATGGTGTGGAAGATTGACCTTCAATGGATAGACATTGTTTCCAGCAAAAAGAGGAAGACAGAGGACTAGGTTTGTGCAGCTCAGGCTAAGAAAACCAAGGAAACTTTAGATTGCTTTTGGAAATGTCTATTGCGTAGCTATTTGCATTCCAAACACTGATGAAAGAAAGATAATTTTAGACTGTTATACTGAAATCATCTCATATGAACTTACAACTTTTTTCCCTTCTGTCCCATGATTCCAAATTGTTTTGTTTTTCTGTGCTTTTGGGGACCTTGAGTTGATAGTTTCTCACTCACTAGAAGTGACTGGAAGGAAGGTGGCAACTGAATTAGACCTGGGCTTAATCTCTTGGTGGAGGACAGTGTATTGCTCAGTTAGTTGACCAGATTCATTCTCTTCACTTACCAGAATAGTATCTTCAAAAAAAAAAAAAAAAAGAAAAGTGAGCTATAGATGCAATTTGGTGTTCTACTTTTTCATTTAACATTTTATTGTAGAAATTTTCCATGTCATTAAACTTCTGAAACATGATATTGAAAACATGCTTTTTAATGGCTATGCACTCTTCTTTTTATATTATATAAATAGACCACAATTTGGTTAACCATTTCTCTACAGCTGGACATTTAGGTTGCGCATTGTTTTTTCTATTGTAAAAAGCCTTGCAGTGAACATCCATATAGTTTATATCTTATTATATACATCATATGTAGAAGTGGCATTGTTAATTATGCAAAATTAAGTCCAAATTGTATTCCAGAATAGTGGTATTAATTTATATCTAATTGGCAGTAAGTGTATGAATTTGTCTTATCTCACTGTCGGGTATTAATCTTTTAAAAAATGCTAATATGAAAAGTGACTAATGGCATCTGATTCGCTTTTTGCCTTTTTCCAAACCCTAGTGAAGTGGAAATGTTCATGTTATTATCCATTTATATTTCTTCCTTTAAATGCTGGTCGTGTCCCTTGTGCATTAATCTATTAGGGTTTTAGGTTTTGGTTTTTGCTTTTATTTTCAACTCTACATATTAAAGATAGTAACTAATTGAAATATTTATTAGAAATATTTTCCTTAGTTTGTTGATTGCCTGTTCATTTGGTTTGTGTTGTGGGCTTTTAGGAACATATGGTTTCATTTTTATTATTTTTATGTAGCTACATTGATCAGTCTTTTCACTGTGATCTGTTTCTTTTTTTTTTTTATTGTAGTTAATTTACAATGTTGTGTTAGTTTCTGGTGTACAGCAAAGTGATTCAGATACATATATATATCCTTTTTTTAAAGCTTAGGAAGTCTTTAGCCAGAGACATTTGATAAACAGCTTCTTGTTCTTTAAGGTTTGACTTTTTCTAACATTTATTTAAATGATGTAGAATTAATTTTGTTGTACAACATCAGGTAAGTTTCCACAGTGCTTTTTTTTTTTCCTTGCAAAGAGGAAATGGGTTGTTATGGAACCATTTGTTGAATAATCATGAATTTCTACCCTGATTTATGATACCTCTTTATCATATATTAAATTATCTGTACTAGGGTACATTTCTGTTCCATTGACTTAAGTATTTTTCCAACTATTCTTTTTACCAATGATTTCTGATTTCATTATTTTAGTCTCATAATATATTTTAATTCCCGGTGGAGATAATCCTCCATAATTTATATTTTCATTTTCAACATGTATTTTTAGGGCACATTTTAGAAGGCAACATCATGCTATAACCACAAAACATCTTGAAAACAATACAACTTGACAAACAAACTCAATGGGTACTGACTAGGCTACACTAGTAAGGCTAGGCAGATGTCTGTGTGTTGATTATCAATGAGTCAAGTGAACCTAAAGTCTGTTTTTAGGAGTTCTCAGGTTCCTCGTTTTCTTAAAGATATAACAAGCCTCTTTCCCTGTCTTCTGATCACTTTTTTCCTGCTGGTTGACCACTTTTGTTTTGGAAATACAGCAGAGGCCAGCACTAAGGAAAAGAGAGCATCACCCATTGTACTTTGAGATTTTAGAATACACTTACTATTTTTGCCTTGTCAAAGTTTTGAATAATTGGACCTAAATATATAGTTCTGTTGTTGATAAAGTCTAGTGCCTCTGGCTTGTAAACCTTATTTTCTCATGTTTTACAATGTTTTACAAATTTAGTTTCCACTAGATACCACAGGTTTTAAAGTATATCACATGATTTTATTCCAACAGAATTGTATACATAAGGTGCTGTGCAAAAATGCATGCCTAGAAGCCAGTCAATTACCTCTACTTAATTAAACACTTCTAACCCTATTCTAATCTCAATGACGTTGTAATGTTCTTACAACTAGAAACAGGCCATGTTATGTAATCTATAGCCTTCATTACAGGCAAATAAATCAATGCAAAGAAAACAGAAACCCAGATCACCATGGTAGTTCAGAAGAGATGAAAGTTATTTTAACGAGGATGGTAATGGAAAGCAATAATGTTCAAGTAGTTCAGAGGCTACTGTGACTATAGACACACAACTTCCATTAACCGTAATTGGAGTTAAGCACATGTAATGATAACAAAATAGACCCCTAAGTATCTTTCCAATTGGAAAATAAGCAAACGTGTTCCAGGAAACAGCGTGCTTTTGTGTGGAAAGTACAGTATCCTAATTGAGATGCACAAATTATTTTCACATGGATATTGCTGAGGGTATGATGGTGTTTTTCCTATGCTTAGGGATGTGGATCTGTTAGAGGTAACATCTGTACAAAGAATGCCTTTCCTTTTCTCTTAATGCTCAGCATTTGTTATGTTATTAAAGGAAAAGTCTCAATAGTTGCAATGGATTTATTAATTCAGTAGCTTGTTATCAGCATGAAACTCTGCTGTGCTAGGAGAAAAACAAATTATATTTTACAAAACTGCAGTAGTGAGATTAAATCACTTTTCTATATTTCACTTTCTTCTTATCCTCCCTGCCAGGTACTAACTCTACTCTCTATCTCTATTATGAGCCTCATATTTTGTAAACTATCAAGTCTCATAGTAATATAAAGGTACATTATCAAACAAACTCAATTATAGCAACTTTAGGAAGATTGAAATATGTGATAAAAAGAAAACTGCACAGTACAATAATATTATTACTTCAAGGCATTAAAAACTTAATCCATAGTCAGCTACAAATGTAGAAAATATGCAATACTTACCTTTATCATAAACATTTTCATAAAATGTACAACCTCTTGGGATTTTTAAATGACTGACTAGTATTTGCCTAATTGATAACTTGAGTGTTTCAAGGGGTTTTAGAAAGTATGGTACAGAAAAAATAAAATCAGTATATTCAGTATTTCAACTGCCACAGGCCTTGCTATTGATTATCTTTGGACTCAATGTCAAAGCTAGTGAATAGATTTTTTTTTTTTCAAATGTCCTTGGTTTTGTTTATTAGCCAAGCATTATGTGTACTTCTTTACTGGGAAATGCACTTGTTACCTAAGACAAATTTTCTCTGGGGCTGAAAGTCTAATGATGATGCCTGCATATCTGGAAAACATGGGGACGGACGACAAAGAAAAATGTGAATAATGTTAGAAAATAATAGTCAGAAAAGCTCCCAAGTATATCGTATATGAGAAACTTACATGGAAGAGCAAATGCTACCTGCTACTGAGCAACCACACAAACTGTAACAGTGCCGCTCGGCTGTCCATCACAGGGTATTACACACGGTGGTTTCTCAAAAACTGTCTTTTGATTAAGCAATCATCCAATCATTAGCAGTGAATCAGGAACTGGGTCTGCAGTTCCCCTTCCACTACACTGCGTACACACAGGGAATATAATTTGCCATTAATGTAGGGAAAGGAAAGAAAACACTTCCCTCCCTTCCTTTCATCCACCCACAAATTTTTAAATAAATAAACTGAATAAACTATCTGCAGAGTAACATAATAGGCACCCTGATAAGTTATTAGGGAGGAAAGGATACATGTATAAACTATAACGAAACTAACTATATGTCTCTTATAGCGTCTCTTAAAGCCAAAGTGCATTGGAGGTTCAGTGAAGAAAAAAATCATATCCCTTGAGTGCAGGAGTTGGGGGTCAGGGAAAAATTCATCCCAATTAGTCCTTAAAAGATAAGTGGGATTTCAAGAAGAATAAATAGAAATACAGTAGTTAAGTTTTGATTAGAAAAAGTGAGTTCCAGTTCCTTACATGGCTGACTGTTTAATTACCACATTTTTCCTATGTGGGGGGCATGAAAAGCAACGGATGTATAAAAGGAGAAGCAGAATCTCTATACATGTTTAACCTTTTTTTCTAGGAAAAGGAGAAAAATAATAATGAAAGGAAATGCATGGAACTGGTCAGACTCGAAGTGATAGCTGTTTCCATAAACCTGTGATGTTTATTTTACTGACATTAAAAAAAACAATCCTGAATGATTTGCAGAGAAGACAGCAGTCCTGTTTCAAAACAAGCAAACAAAAAAATCTGGGCTGGGAGAGGAGGGAGGAAACCAAAACGCCCGGAGGAAACGAGGTGCTCTAGAATCGTCTGGTTAGGTTCTGTTGTTGATCAAGGCAAACATAGATTGCTGCGACCTGGGCCAAGAGTAGTTGGCAAGATGAGAGCCTGAGCAACCATTTGGGTTGATGCAGATACACTAGCTGTTAAATGACAAGGCGGATACAGGGTCAATTCATTCCTACCACCTGTCATCTCTGTGCCTTTCTACTCCACGTGCGACATAGAGCCCTATGACTAAGAATGTTCGGCTTCAGCCATTTTCTCTGACTTTGATCACATGATGGAAATCCTCTGTCATTTCCTGTGGCAGTTGTTTGCGATCTGCCTGAGCTTTGTTGCCGATATTCTGACCTAGAATATGTTTACCCGTCATCTGCTTTTGTGTCTAAATCACTCTAAGACTATATAGCTATTCTTTTTGTTTTTTTTTTAACATGTGCAACCTCTCTCTCTGGTCTGGGCTACCTACTTCCTGCTGATGAGGGCAGTTTGAGAATAGTCAGCCCGGCTCCCCGGCTCCTGCAGCCCTGGGTCCTCTGGGGTTATGTAAACTCGCTGGCTTCTCAGCAAGGCAGAAATGGTAGGCTCTTCCCCTGCATGATGCTGCCGTTTCCCAAAGGACAGGCTCACAGAAATATCCCACCGGCTATGATTCTGAGGAGGGATGCTATTAAGCTACAACTTACAACATGCAAGACTATAAACAGGTGATTTCCATTAGCAGCGTTCCCCACGCTAGCCTGTGCTTAATTACTTAACCAGTTGTATGGACAAAAGCAACCTGTATGGTTAATATCCCAGACACTTTAGCAGCTGCCAGTGCCATTGTTTGAAAATATAAACGGTCCCTTAAGGTAGAAGCCAGTCAGCAGTTGTTTTAAATACGAGCAATTAGGACTGAGTTAAAACACAGCCTCTCAATGTCATATTCATAACTGACAGAAGCGCCTTTGTAATTTTAGTTTCTAAGGCAATCTATGCCCAACCCGAGTGCTGGCTGGGCCTTTAGATGATAAAAAATGACTACTAACTAGCAATTCAGCCCTCATACAAGAAGTCTCAAAGAACCTCTCCTGATACTTAAGTCTATTGGAATAAAGCCAGTCCTCACATTATCAGGCAAATGTATAAATATGGATGGCTGTATATCGATGTTCTTTGCTACATTGTTTATTCTAGTGCAAATGGTAAAAAGTCTGTCCATCATGGGATTAGGAAAAGAGGATGGGACTCACATGCATGAGGATATAATGCAGCAATTCTAAATTCTCATATGGATCTGTATGTGCTTGACAGAAAGAGGTCCACATTACAAAGTGAAAAGGCAAGTTACAAAAGAGTATGTATCATATTCTTATTTTGAAAAAATATATAGCATTTTTAGAAGTTTGGAAGGCTATCCACCAATAAAAACAGTGCTTATCTCTGAATGGTGGGATCATGGTATTTTTCTTTTATATTTTTTCATGTCTGAATTTTTGGCATTGAGCATGATTAACTTGGTAAACTAGGAAAACAACCTAGGCAGGCTGTAAAAGTTTCAGCCTTCAGATAAAAAGGACACACTGTTCTCAATTTAAAGAGCAGTTTAGGATTCAATCATCTGCATTAATTCACTGTTGATTATACCATCACTAAGTACATGATGATGAAAGGGAAAAAAGGTACCATTCTCTACCCTGTTTAAAAAAGGGCCACAGAACGTTCCCTGGTCAGAAAGTAATGGCTTTCAAGTAGACTAGTTTTAGAGCACAAGTAAATTTGTCTTCCTATACTGTTGTCGTTTATAAAAGTATTTCATGAATCTTAGATTCTAAATTCTAAAAGTTCTAGTCTTGAGAAGGAAAGGTAGACATTGCCTCTCCCAAAAGATGGGTAAAAATTCAGTGATAAGGAGGTATGTCATGACGTCATCCGGAGAGTTTGACTTCAATGGTAAAAACCAAATGAGACTCAAAAGTTGCTTTGTAGCAACGTTACTTACAAATGACAAATTGAAAATAAAGTCTGTCCTTTGATGGTGGAAAATACTGACCCATTTTCAACAAGACTTGCATACTGGGTTATTCTTCCTGATGAACGCAGGTGCTGTGGGATTGGAGAGGAGAGTCTTGGCACAAAGCATTACTATTCTTTTTCTCACCACCATTTGTACCAGTGCAACAAATGATGATGGAATAAAGTAAAGCTAACTGGTATATGTAGTCTTTCAACTTATTAACGTAGATGACTAGACAGTTTTTCTAATAAAATGGGCCACCCTCATATATATGTATTTCTAAAATGATTCTTCTTAAACATGTTTCCTCATCTGCAAAATAAGGATAATAACAGTACTTACATTGTAGGGTGTTAACAGAATTAAATGAGATAATTTAGCACCTGGCCCGTATTAATCTTTTGATAGAAACACACACACACACAGAATCAGTCCACAGTCCTCCAGCAAAAAGTGGTTTCTACCTCTAATGGTTCTTCACAATTTTGTATTACAAAGGTCTCAGTGTATGACCATATGGGTTCAAATCTTTGTTCTATTACTTAATAACAATGTTTTCCTTAACTTATTTTGCCCTTGTGAACGTGAAAATAATATTTAAAGACTTACCTAATATGATAGTTACAAGAACCAAACAGGGCAATAACATTAAAGGACCAGAATGGTACCTGACAGAGTAAAAGCTTAACATTGTTTATATTTGATATTATAAGGCTCATATTCCAAAGACTTCAGCATCAAGATCTTATTATACTTTTTAAAGTCTATAGACAGCCTCATTATGGAGACTATGACATGTTTTAGCCACTTTGGGGACAATGTGAAAGATGCAAACAGATGTTTATAAAAGTCTTTTTCAGATGAGCTTATAAAAACAAAGCCTAAGAAAGATCAGTTAGGAAATCAGAATTTATCAAAGTTCTGACTTTTTATTTATTTCACAAGTCGTCATGAGTGAGGGTATTTTTTATGCCCTTGGGATGCAATGAAAATCTTTTATAGCGATTTATTTATTTTTCTTATTGTCATCCAGTGAGTATAGAAATGTTGCCAGGCTGCTTTCTATTACTTCTCTGCTTTAGGATTCCAGTTGTCTGGACAGATTTGTCCCCTAGGGTAGGAAGAGATTATTTCTAGAGATTCTAGCCTGGCTTGAATGATGCCTCTAGTAAAGCCAGTCACTCACTTTTTTTTTCCTAAGACAGAAGATTTACCAGGCAACCTGCTGACCTTTAATTTGGTTTCCTGAGTTGACCTATTCACTGGAAAGAGAACGCCTTGCCATCATGATCGGGGTCTCTTCCCATGTCCAGTATATTTTCCTTCTGTCCCCAAACCAGCCTGCAATTTATTTCAGGTATCCTTTCTCCAAACTGACCATGTTCCTCTCATCGTGCCAGAGAGAAATAAGCCAGTCTCTTCTTTCAAGGCAGGTACTGTATATTGATTGTGGCCTTTTGGTTTAAAACAGCCTGATGAGATGTGTTAGGACTTCTTCTGTAGTCTGCTACACAGTACTCAGTGAGTCAGTTTTAGAGCCTAAATTATATTACATCCCCTGACACAAAACAAAGTCTCAGACCTTTCCCTCAAATATTCTCACTTAAATGAAGGTAGCATATAAAGATAATTAGGGACAAGGGCTTAATTTCCAGACTATACACACAGTTCATACAGCTAAATGTAAGAAAATAACTAACTACCAAATCAAAAAATGGGCAGAAGATCTAAAGAGACATTTCTCTGAAGAAGACACACAGAGACCAACAGGCACATCACATGAAAAGGTGTTTAATGTTGCTAATAGAGAAATGTAGCTCAAAACTACAATGAGTTATCACCTCACACTGGTCAAAATGGCTACCACCAAAAAGTCTATAAATAAATGCTGGAAAGAGCGTGGGAAAAAGAGAACCCTCCTATACTGTTGATGGGAACGTAAACTGGTGCAGCCACTATGGAGAACAGTATAGAGGTACCTTAAAAGCCTAAAAATAGACTTACCATATGATCCAGCAATCCCACTCCTGGCATATATCCAGAGAAAACTATAATTTGAGAAGATATATGCACCCCAATGTTTATAGCAGTACTATTTATAATAGCCAGACATGGAAACAACCTAAATGCCCATCGACAGATGACTGAATAAAGAAGACATGCTGTGTGTGTGTGTATATATGTACACACACACACACACACAGCCACACACACACACACACCCACAGAATGGAATAGTATTCAGCCATAAAAGGAATGAAATAGAATTGAATCAATATGGTGGAGTAGTAGGACCATGAACTCGCCTCTCCTGGCAACAACAACAAAACCACAGCTGACTTCTGAACAGCCATCAAGAAAAAAAACTGGTGCCTAGCAAAAAAGATCTGCTTCAACTGGAAACACTGAGACAGAACCACAGCAGGAAAGTAGGAGGGGTGCACTCAAGATATAGTCGGGCCCCATACCCCCTGAGTGGGCAATCCACAAGCTGAAGAGCAATGAAGTCACAGAGGCGCTCCCACAGAGTGAGAGTTCTGAGCCCCACGTCAAGCTTCCCAGACCAGGGTTCCAGCAGTGGGGGGAGGAGACCCCAGGACATCTGGTTTTGAAGGCCAGTGGGGCTTAACTTCAGGAGCCCCATAGGACTGGGAGAGACAGAGACTTAACTCTCTTGGGAGGTGTGCGTGGGATCTCGTGTGCACCAGGACCAGGGGCAGAGACAGTGATTGCATAGGAACCTGGGCCAGACTTGCTTACTGGTTTTGGAAGGTCTCCTGGGGACACAGGGGACTGCTGCAGCTCACCCAGGGGACATAGAAGCTGGTGGCAGACATTCCGGGAGTGTGCATCTATATGAGCTTCCCCAGAGGCTGACATCTTAATTGGATCAATAACACCAAGACATAGCCCCACTCTACAGCCTGAAAGGAAGCCTCAGGCCAAACAGCATACTGGGTGGGAACACAGCCCCACCCATCAGCAGACTTCCTAAGCCACAAGTGTCTCTAGACACAGCCCTACCCACCAGAGGTCCAGGCCAAGCTTCACCCAGCAGTGGGCAGGCACAACCCCTCCTGCCAGGAAACCTACATAAGCCTCTAGCCCAGCCTCATCCACCAGGGGGCAGATACCAGAAATAAGAAAACAGTAGCCCCAAGCCTGTGGAAGGAATCCACAGAGGCCAGACTCTACACTGGGACCAGCTCAATCCTGGCCCTGGGTGACAAGAGAGGAGTGTACTGCTAGGATGCATAGGACGTCTCCCACAGAGGGCCACTTCTCCAAGGTCGAGAATCATAACTAGCCCATCTAAAAACACAAAGAAAAAGACAGACAAAATGAGGTGGCAGAGGAATATCCTCCAGGACAAGGCACAAGATAAAATCACAGAAGAAGAAATAAGTGATGAGGAAATAGGCAATTTATCTGAGAAAGAGTTTAGAATGATGATGGTGAAGATGTTCAGAGAACTCAAGAGAAGTATAAATGCACAGAGTGAAGTTTTTAGCAAAGAGCTGGAAAATATAAAGAATACCCAAACAGAGTTGAAGAATAAAATCACTGAAATGAATAACACACTAGAAGCAACGAAGAATAGACTAAACAAGGCAGAAGAATGGATTAGTGAGCTAGAGGACAGAATAGTGGAAATCACCATTGCAGAACAGAAAAAAGAAAAAAAGAATGAAAACAAATGAGGATAGTTTAAGAGAACTCTGGGACAACATGAAGTGCACTAATATTCATATTATAGGGGTCCCAGAAAATGAAGAAAGGGAGGAAGGACCTGAGAAAATTTTTGAAGAGATACTAACTGAAAACTTCCCTAACTTGGGAAAGGACACACTCACCCAAGTCCAGGAAGCTCAGAGAGTCCCACACAGGATCAACCCAAAGAGCAATATGCCAAGACACATACTAATCAAATTCACTAAAATTAAGGATAAAGAAAAAATATTAAAATCAGCAAGACAAAAGCAACAAATAACACACAAGGGAACTCCCATAAGGTTATCAGCTGATTTTCAGCAGAAACCCTTCAGGCCAGAAGGGAGTGGCATGATATATTTAAAGTGCTGAAAGGGAAAAACCTACAGCCAAGAATACTCTATCCAGCAAGGCTCTCATTTAGACTTGATGGAGAAATCAGAAGTTTCACAGATAAACAAAAGCTAAAGGAATTCAGCACTTCCAAACCAGCTTTACAAGAAATATTTATTAAAGAAACTTCTCTAGTCATCAAAGTACAAGAAAAGAGAACAAAAGAAGAGGGAAAAAAAAGACCTACAAAAACAAACTCAAAACAATTAACAAAATGGCAGTAAGAACACACTTATCTATAATTACCTTAAATGTAAATGGATTAAACCCTCCAACCAAAAGACAGACTGGCTGAATGGATACAAAAACAAGACCCATATATATGCTGTCTACAAGAGACTCACTTCAGAGCTAGAAACACATGCAGGTTGAAAGTAAGGGGATGGAAAAAGATATTCCATGCAAACGGAAACCAGAAGAAAGTTGGAGTAGCAATGCTTACATCAGACAAAATAGATTTTAAAATAAAGACTGTTACAAGAGACAAAGAAGGGCACTACATAATGCTTAAGGGATCAATCCAAGAAGAGGATATAACAATTGTAAATACATATGCACCCAATGTAGGAGCACCTCAGTATATGAGGAAACTTTTAACAGACATAAAAGGAGAAATTGACAATAACACAATAACACCCCACTTACACCAATGGACAGATCACCCCAACAGACAATCAATAAGGAAATACAGGCCCTAAATAACACATTAGACCAGATGGACCTAATTGATATCTATTGAGCATTCTACCCCAAAACAACAGAATACACATTCTTGTCAGGTGCACATGGAACTTTCTCCAGAATCGACCACATGCTAGCCCACAAAGCTAGCCTCAGCAAATTTAAGAAAACTGAAATCATACCAAGCATCTTTTCAGACCACAATGCTATTAGATTAGAAATCAACTACAAGAAAAAAACTGCCAAAACCGGAAACACTTGGAGACTGAACAATATGCTACTACACAATCAGTTGATCACGGAAGAAATCAAAAAATACTTTGAGACAAATGAAAACGAAAACACAACAATCCAAAATCTCTGGAACACAGCAAAAGCAGTTCTCAGAGGGAAGTTTATAGCGACACAAGCATACCTTAGGAAACAAGAAAAATCTCAAGTAAACAACCTAACTTTACACCTAAAGCAGCTGGAGAAAGAAGAACAAACAAACCCCAAAGTTAGGAGAATAAAAGAAATCAGAAAGATTAGAACAGAAATAAATGAAATAGAGACTGAAAAAACAACAGAAAAGATCAATGAAATAAAAGCTGATTCTTTGAAAAGATAAAATTGATAAGCCTTTAGTCAGACTCTTCAAGAAAAAAAAAGGGAGCAGGCCCAAATTAACAAAATCAGAAATGAAAAAGGAGATGTTACAACTGACACCACAGAAATACAAGGGATCATAAGAGGATACTATGAGCAGCTATATGCCAACAAAAATAACAACGCAGAAGAAATGGATAATTTCTTAGAAAGGTACAATTTGCCAAGACTAAACCAGGAAGAAATAGACAATATGACCAATTACCAGTACTGAAATTGAATCAGTAATTAAAAACCTGCCAACAAACAAAAGTCCAGGACCAGATGGCTTCACAGGTGAATTCTACCAAACATTTAGAGAAGAGTTAACACCTATCCTTTTGAAACTATTCCAAAAAAATTGCAGAGGAAGGAACACTTTCAAACTCATTCTATGAGGTCATAATCACCCTGATACCAAAACCAGACAAGGATAACAACAACAACAACAATAAATTATAGGCCAATATCACTTATGAATATAGATGCAAAAATCCTCAATAAGATACTAGCAAATTGACCCCAACAATGCATTAAAAGGATCATACACCATAATCGAGTCGGATTTATCCCAGGGATGCAGGGATTTTTCAATATACACAAATCAATCAACGTGTTACACCACATTAACAAACTGAAGAATAAAAACCAGATGATACTCTCAGTAGACGCAGAAAAAACTTTTTATAACATTCCACACCCATTTATGATCAAAACTCTCCAGAAAGTGGGCATAGATGGAATATACCTCAACATAATAAAGGCCATATATGACAAACCTACAGCTAACATCATACTTAATGGGGAAAAGCTGAAAGCATTCCCTCTAAGATCAGGAACAAGACAAGGATGCCCACTCTCGCCACTTTTATCCAACATAGTATTGGAAGTCTTAGCCATAGCAATCAGAGGAGAAAAAGAAATAAAAGGAATCCAAACTGGAAATGAAGAAGTAAAACTGTCACTGTTTGCAGATGACATGATACTACACATAGAAAACCCTAAAGAAGTAACCAGAAAACTACTAGAACTCATCAATGAATATGGTAAAGTTGTAGGATACAAAATTAACATACAGAAATCAGTTGCATTTCTATACACTAACAATGAAATAGCAGAAAGGGAAATTAAGGAAATGATACCATTTACCATCATGCCAAAAAAGAATAAAATATCTAGGAATAAACTTACCCAAGGGGGCAAAAGACCTGTAGGCCGAAAACTATACCACACTGATGAAGGAAATTGAAGACAACATAAACAAATGGAAAGATATACTGTGTTTGTGGATTGGAAAAATCAATACTGTTAAATTGGCCATACTGCCCAAGGCAATTTACAGATTCAATGCAATCCCTATCAAGTTACCAACGACATTCTTCACAGGGCTGGAACAAAAAAAGTTAAAATTTGTATGGAAACACAAAAGACCTCAAATAGCCAAAACAATCTGGAAAAAGAGGAATGGAGCTAGGGGAATCATGCTTCCTGACTTCAGACTATACTACAAAGCTACAGTAATTAAAACAGTATGGTACTGGCACAAAAACAGGCACAGAGATCAACGGAATAGGATAGAAAGTCCAGAAATAAACCCACACACGTATGGTCAATTTATGACAAAGGAGGCAAGAATATACAATGGAGAAAAGCAAGTCTCTTCAATAAATGGTGCTGGGAAAACTGGACAGCTACCTGTAAAAGACTGAAATTAGAACATTCTCTAACACCATGTACAAAAATAAACTCAAAATGGATTAAGACCTACATGTAAGACCAGATACTATAAAACTCCTAGAGGAAAACATAGGCAGAACACTCACGGACATATATTACAGCAATATATTTTTTGAACCAGGTCCTGGAGTATTGGAAATAAAAGCAAAAGCAGAAATAAACAAATGGGATCTAATTAAACTTAAAAGCTTCTGCACAGCTAAGGATACCATCAACAAAACAAAAAGACAACTTACAGAATGGGAGAAAATATTTGCAAATGATGTGACTGACAAGGGACTAATTTCCAAGATATACAAACAGCTCATATACCTTAACATCAAAGAAACAATCAACCCAATCCAAAAATGGGCACAAGACCTAAACAATCAATTCTCCAATGAAGACATGCAAATGGACAACAGGCACATGAAAAAATGCTCAGCACTGCTAATTGTCAGAGAAATGCAGATCAAAACTACAATGAGATATCACCTCACACCAGCCAGAATGGCCATCATTGCAAGTCTACAAATAATAGAGGCTGGAGAGGGTGTGGAGAAAAGGGAACCCTCCTACACTGTTGGTGGGAGTGTAGATTGGTGCAGCCACTATGGAGGACAATATGGAGGTTCCTTAAAAAAACTGAAAATAGACTTACCACATGATCCAGCAATCCTACTCCTGGGCATATATCCAGAGAAAAATAAAATTCAGAAAGACACACAGGCACCCCAATGTTGATAGCAGCACTATTTATGATAGCCATGACATGGAAACAATCCAAATGTCCATCAGCAGATGACTGGATAAAGAAGATGTGGTACATATATAAAATGGGACACTACTCAGCCACAAAAAAGAATAAAATAATGCCATTTGCAGCAATATGGATGGACCTGAAGATTGTCATTCTAAGTGAAGTAGGCCAGAAAGAGAAGGAAAAATGCCATATGACATCATTTATATGAAGAATCTAAAAAATAACAATAATGACATAAATGAACTATTATTTTGATTTCTTGAATATGTGTAAGCACAATTAACTGTCCTTTATGATTGGATTACCACATTCTGTTGATTCTTATTGTGTAGTTGGCTTTATTCCTTTGATAATTATGTAAATTTAAAAAGTTAAAGATCTAATCTGTTCTTAGAAACAATAATTAGTACATACATGTAAACTAAAAAAAAGTACAGTATACTGTATATATGTATTTACATGCAATATAATGTGTATATGCAAAAAAAATAAAAGGAATGAAATAATGCCATTTGCAGCAACATGGGTGGACCTGGAGATTATCATACTAAGTGAAATAAGCCAGAAAGCAAAAGAAAAATACCATATGATATCATATGAAACAAATGAACTTATTTACAAACAGAAACAGACATAGAAACAAACTTATGGTTACCAAAGGGGGAAAAGGATAAATTAGAAGTTTGGGATTAACATATAAAATAGATAAACAACAAGGGCCTACTGTATAGCACAGGGAACTATATTTAATATTTTGTAATAACCTATAATGAAAAAGAATCTGAAAAAGAATATGTGTATATATATATATATATACACACGTATGTATAACTGAATCACTTTGCTGTACACCTGAAACTGACACAGCACTGTAAGTCAACTATACTTCCATTAAAAAAAAAAGATAATTAGAATACAGCTATACTGAGTATTATGATTAGAGGTATACTCTTCAGGAGCACAGAAAAGGAATATTTAGCCAAGCTTTAGGGGAAGCATCTCTGGGAAGGCTTTCTAGAGAAGGCAATGTTCTAGTTGATTTTTAAAAGATGAGGCTGAATTAGCCAAGAGGAAAAGTATATTTCAGATAAAGGAGACACTGTAAGGAAAAGGAGAAAAGACATGAGGAAAAAATGTGTGGCAGGAGGTACTACAAGTAAATCTGTGTTGATTAAAAGCAAGGGACTAGATTCTGAGGCTAGAGAAGTAACATCTAGATTAAAGGCTTTCGGACTTTAGATGTGCAGTGGGGAGTGAAATTGTTAAGATCAATCAATTTAGTGATCATGTAGTAAAGAGGCTTAAAGGAGACCAGACAAGAATTAGGGAAGAACTGGACATGGAGGATAGAGAAACAGTTCAAGATAACTCTAAAATTTCTAGCTTATACATTTGGAAGAATGGTGGTTTTGTCAACTAAGATAGGGTATATAAGAGGAGGAGTTGCCTTCAAGGAGAAGATGAGGAGTTCAGCTGAGGATTTTTCAAGTTGGCAAAGCCTTTGAGACATCCAGGTGGAGCTGTCCAGTAGGAAGTTAAATATTACAAGACTGAGGTTCAAGCAGAGAGGTCTGGAAAGAGTATGAGAGACTTGGGAGACTTCTCCTATAGATGATAAATGAAGCCATCACTCAGGAAAGTATGTAGAGTGAGAAATGCAGTTGGCTGATGATCAGTTCCTGGGAAACCCTGATATTGAAGAGATGAACATAGGAAGAAGAGTCCTTGAAGGAAGCGGACAGCAAGCGATCAGAGAGCTACAGGATGAAACATTAGGGCACATATTATGGAATCCAAGGGAGTGGTCTTCCCAAAGACACCTTCCTCCCCAGCTCAAAAGGCTGCAATGGATTTAAAACAAGACTAAGTTGACTCAACGCTAATTTGAAGTGGTGGGGAAAAAAAAAGATAAAACAGCAATAAAAGTGGTAACAAGTTAACTTCCAAAAGGACTTGGGAGAGCTGGTAGAGTCAAATTCACTGCAAGATAAGGCATCTGAAGATAAAGGTGAACCGTAGCTCGGGGAGATTAGACTGTATGTGTAATAAATGTGGCTCTAAAATTTGTGGCAGCTAAAATAGTAAAGGAGAAATTTATGGATTACATACTTTGTTTTGTTTTTTTTATACAGACCCCACTCTATCCAATCAGATTTCCCTCTATTCTGTTACGCACCCTTGAATCTAGTTAGGTTGGTTCTGTGAACACACCTATACAGATTCCAGATTTATCTTCTGTGCCCACCTTTGCCTTCTCCCTCCGTTCTTTTAAAGTCTACCCATCCTTCAGTGCCCGCTTCAAATCCCACCTCCTTGACCTCTCTGGCCTTCCTTGATCTTTCTCTCCTCTGGACTCCAAGAGCCCAAACTTTATACCACACAATTCAACAATTCAGCTTTTACTTTTCACCAGTTTCACAGTTTTCACTATCAATTCATATATTGCCTTTCCAAGGTAATTCCACGATAGCCGAGCATGCATCTCTTCCATCTCTTCGTTAGCCTTCTCAATAGTAAATCGCCATTTACTGTACATCTGTTGGTTCTTTCTCTGAACAAACTTCTCTGAGGCTTTATAGACATAAATTTGCCATTGGTTCCCATAGACACATATTTGTAAGGGCTGGGAAATAGTTTACAAACTCTACCTTATCTTTTCAATCCTTTCTTTTGCTATGGATCTAATTGGGAATGTTTGAAGTTGGTTCTGGAGAGAGCTCTGTGTTTCCAGGAGAACTGAGGGAAGAGGCTAATATGTATGGTTAGATTGTGCACTCATACAGAAAAAGGCATTAACAGCTCTGACAGCTCCAATGCTGACCACATACAAACAGACGACTTGAAGGGAAAGCTGCTTCCTTCGAAGACTTTCTTCTAACCACCCACATTACAGTCTCATTCTGAAGCTCTATTTTATCCTATTCTGAGCACTAGTCACAAAATACAACAACCATAAATATCAGAATTTCAAGACCAAGGCAAAGCTGAATGTACTGCTTCTAAAAGAGTCAGATCTGTCACGATTATTTAACAACCTTTTGAAAGATTGTCCAGTAGCGAATACTTTCTTATAGATTAAGTAGATCAGGTAGAAAAATATAATTTCTATAAGTATAAAATGTTACACTGTATAAATAAATTCATTCTTTTCTTTTCTCTAGTCATAGAAATAGAGTGAGATTCTATTAAACATACAGGGCATGTTATGAATAGGCCTATTCTGAATCAATATCACATTCCTGCCTCAGGGATGAAAATTTTTTTCCTTCAATTTTTATTTCCCTTGACCTCTCTGTAATACTTGGTGGTGTTGACAAGTGTTTGTTCCATGAAAACCTCTCCTTTCTTGGCTTTCCTATTACCACTCTTTCTTAATTTTCAAATCACCTCTTTGCCTGATGCTTCTCTGTTTCTTTCATAAGCTACCATTCTTTCCCTTGTCCCTTATACGTTAGTAATTTCAGGGTTTTATCCTTGCCTTTCCACGTATTACTCTATATATGGTCCATGAGCTACCCACCATGGGTATATTCACCCACTTGCAAAACTCTACTCTCCTCTACCTCCTCTATGCTAATAGATTTCAATTCTACATTTCCTAGGCTCCAGCTTCAATCACCTTCTAAACTTTTCTCCTGATTGTTCCAAAGCTACCTCACACTCAGTATCCAAACTGATTTCTTTTCTTCGATACGATCTTCTCTCCTTTCACGTTTCTTTATTTTGATGAACGGGGCCATGATATGGGTTGAATTGGGTCCCCTCCCCTCCGAAATTCTTATCTTGAAGTCCTAACCCCCATTACTGCAGAATGTGGCCTTCTTTGGAGAGAGGGTCAATACAGAGGCAATCAAGTTAAAATGAAGCCATTGGGATGGGCTCTAATCCAATATGACTGGTGTTCTTATTAAAGAGGAGACATTTCGAGACAGACACAGATGGAGAACGCCATGTGAAGATGAGGATAGAGATCAGAGTGATGTGTCTAACAAGCCAAAGGCCACAGATGGCCAGCAAACCCCCAGGAGCTAAGAGAGCAGCCAGGAACATATCATTCCCTAGCACTGGCAGGGGGAGCACGGCCTCGCTGACACCTTGACTTTGGACTTCCAGCCTCCGGAACCACAAGACAATACATTTGGTTGTTTAAGCCACTCACTCTGGGGCACTGTGTTACATACACCAAATCATAGAAATAAAACCAAAGCCCAAAGCCTTGCCCTAGGCTCTTCCCCTTTTTTCACCCTCATATCCCACTGCTTAACAAGTTCAGTCACTTCTAACTCCTGAATCATTCTTGGACCTATTTCTTCTTCCTCATCATCTCCACAGCCACTGTTCTAGTGCAGGCCTTCTTCCATTGCCAACAGGCTCTTAGAATAGATCCTCATTGAATCTCTGCTGCCTCGAGCCTCACCCCTAGTCAATCAACCTTCCATGTTGCCTGGAGATTGTAGAAAAGCTGGAATGGCTTCTCATCACCCATGCAATAAAAAGTCAAACTCCTTAGTATCCAAGGCCCTCTCTTGAAAAGTCATTTCCCCAGCTTCTTGTACCTCTGCTTTAGCAATGTGGAACTGCTTGCTAATCCCTGAATACATGGTGCTCTCCTGTTGCCTCTGTAAACGCTGTTCTTTTTCTTGAAACGTGCTTCTCTTGCTTTTTCTCTTCCTGCCTGAGAAAATCCTACTCATTTGTTAAGATTCAGCTCAAGTTCATACTGTGACTGTCCCTGTGTCATCTGTCTCCCCCACTTTACTAGGAGCTCGGGAAAGGCAGGAACAGCCATTTGCATCTGTCTCCTTGGTGCCTAGAATATAACAGGAACCCCAGAAATGATTTTTTGAATAATTACACACATAAATATGTTCTTTTGTTTATCCACAGAGAAAGTGAAACTATTTTAGAGCATAACATTCAGGAGTAAGTGTGTGTGTGTGTGTGTGTGTGTGTGTGTGAATACTATTCTTTTGGTAAGTTAATTCAGCTTTGATTGCCTTTTTTTGGTAAAGAGCCCTGGCCATATCTCTTTTTCATAGTTGTTCAGGATATACTGCACATCTTTTAATTTTCCTGTGTGCTCTGAAGTCTCCAGTGAGAGAATTCTCTTGAAGATCTGTAAGTTCAGCGGTCATTAGAGGACAGAATTAAATTCATCTTTCTGCTCTTTAGATCTTAAAAAAAAATCTTTTTTAGGTCTGTCAACTCTCCTTAGATATCTTGTAGGAGAATCAAAAGCAGTCAATTTGCTGCTACAGTCACATAGTGACATAGAAGAAATGAAAGACTGCATTACTACAAAATGCCTAATTGCTCCTTTCTAGTTTAATAACCAAACTCATGCTTGATATTATTTTCTCTTATGAAGGGAAAGGGTTAAGCGATCCTCATCTCTACTAGGTTGCATGGGTTATTTAACAAAACTGCCCCCACCCCACCCCATCCAGTGAGTTCGGTCATCTCATATTATTGTTCGCACATGGCAAATCCTTGAGCGTCCTGCTGTTGTCCTGAGATGGCAAGAAAACCATTCCCAGTTACATACATCTCCCTTCTCCTCCTCCGTGGGTAGGGATCGGGCACCAACATACACACACAGAGCTGAGTTAACACATAACAAAAAACATATTGCCCCATAATATTCAGTGCTTTCTTGTGAAAAAAAAATAGCAAGTCCCTTTGGACCACAGCATTGAAAGCGTTCCACTAAACCTTTAATGGAATTTGCTCAATGGGACTGTGCATACAGGTGTAGAACAATTATTAGATTTGATATCTGAATGAGCTCAGGTTCCCATTAGAGCCTGACTGCTTCAATGACCCCATTATTTTGCTTCCACTGCTCCCAGAACTGATCAACTTAATTATTCTGACTAACGAAACATTTAGGACATGAATTTCTGATTTGTTTTAAACCATAGGGGACGTCTAAAAGTGCTTCACTTAAAAAAAAAAAAAATCACAATACAGAAGAAATGACTCTGAGGCTATGGTAGATGCTTGGAAGTAGGGCAGAGCCAAGATCCATGCTGGGCACACAGATACTGCCTTTCCTGGACCAGTTATGGCTGAGCAATTTTGCTCTTGCCTGGAATTTCACTCAAACCAGAAAGCATGACTTTGGTGATGGGCTTAGGGGCATGGAAGCGGCAGAAGGTAAATCTTGCACTTCCTGCCAGAATACATTCAGTTCCTTCAAACAGTTAACGTTCAGAAGGGTAAATCACACACTTTGCAGAGCAAGCCAATTACAGAGATTCTCTGGCAAGGAGAAGAAGGAACGAGAAAAGTCAGAAAAGAGAAGTAAACTTTCAAGTTGATGTGTAAGGAATATGGCCTTTTATATGTGGAAAGTTAAGGTCAAATTATATTTCTTAATAAAAAGTGTATCACCTTTGAAGTATCAGATTTTGACATTAACTTTAGCCACAGTGGTATATTAGCAATAGTATGTATGTAGGAAAGAAAAAGATACACTACTTTGATACAGAAATTTAGTGATTCTGATAAGTCCAAGTTGCTTCGTAAGTGCCATCCTTAAGAGAAATTCTAGCACGACCCATTCTTTCATTTTATGTTAATGACTATTAAAAAGTTACATGTTTACCTACGGGAAACTGGGGTGGGCATAAAAGTATTACCGGTCTCTAAAATTTTACAGATGCCAGTTTATTTCCCATCAGCGAATGCATTTATCCTTAAAAAGAATGAAAGTGACATCAAAATGCTTCCCTTTGCCCCTTGCCTCCTTTCACTAATGATATGTAACGGCTGCTGAGCCTGCACTAAACGTGTTTGTGTCTGGTCATATTCCCATCATCTTACAATCCAATCGGATTCCTTTGAAAAAAAAAAAAAGAAAGAAAGAAAGAAAGAAAAGACAAGAAGAAGAAAGTCACAGGAGATGAGCCCAAGTGCCTGCTTCAAGGCATTCCCTGACATGAGCCTTCACTTCGTCCTTCTGCCGCAAGTGCCTGATTTGACAAAGCACACAGCAAGTCAGCAGACAAGGCTCGTCACCTCATCTCCAAAACTGGCTGACAGGAGTCAATAATGATTCTTTCACACGCTACAATCTAACAATCTGAGATGAAAGTCTGAGGGGAAACTTCCTAGCTATTCCTTACAATATTTTATTAAAGAGGGGTATATAAATGCATTTGCCTCCATGGGGCTCGTCTCCTCTGGATCAACTCAATCCGTTTTAACAGTTGGCAGTTTCAATAACAGAAGTTACAGGCTGCCATGCACAGACGCTTTGCATACCACATGAAAGCAAAGGATTCAGAGACGGAAGCAAAAATGGAGAGGAGAGAAAAAAAAAAAGCAGCCTCTCTTCTATAAAAGAATTTCTTTAATAACAGCAGCTGGGAAAAATTTCTCTGAGCTCGTGTCCTTCTCCTACTGTTTTATATAAAGCGGCTACCATACTTTTCTTCCCAGGCTACCTCTCCTGACAGACTGTCAAAAGCAAACAACTTTCCCCCTTATATTGCAATAATCATCTTCTGTATTTTTAATGCACTCAAAACAAATTTTCTGATGATAATATCCCAGTGACAGTATTCCCAATGTAAAATGATATATTTTAAATATGATAATCATAAAGGCAGCCTATCCATAATTACTATTTTTAGGTTAAATAAAATATCAACATTGTTTATTCATGTTTAGGTTAACGTTTGCAATTCAGCTCTTTGCAATATTTAAGTGTAATTGAATAAGTTACGGGAAAAAATGTTTTTAAAAGCACAAACTTTCAGACTGGTTCTTTCTTGAGTGGGTTTGTCATCCTTCCTGCCCACCCATGACCTTCTTCATATAACATTAAAGAAGAACTTGACGTTCACTGGAAAAGCCCATTATTAACTGTTAGCTATGCCTCTGTGCCCACCAACAGTGACTCAATTTTGAACTTGTACTTAATGATTATTTAGAAAGAATGTCTATTTTTATACAACGTGATTTATACAAAGGATTAATAGCTACAACATAATACAGGAGCTTCTGACACATTCAGACTGTAAATTGGTTAGCGGGGAAGAAGGGGGGGGATCAGATTCTGTCACTGCACCTTGATACATATAAATTAACTACATCTAAACTTGTGCGTATAAACTTTGCGAGCAGCGATGATGTCTGTATTTTTAAATGCCAGCTTTCTATAGGCTAGGCCTCAGGGTTTCCCCTTAGGAGAAACAGCTCAGAAAAATAAGTAGTTAACAAATACCTAAGTACATACATAAAGTGTCTTCATGAGAAATAGCTCCAGTCTTATTTTGTAGTAAGGTCCCCCTTTTAAAACTCCCCGGCTTTAAGTTGCTCTAGAGGGGAGGTTAGCTGATATTTTGTCAGAAATGGTTACCTCCCCTAAGCACCTCCAGCTCCTGTAGCATTTTCTGATGCACCATTATATTATCCACTCTGGGGTTTGGTACAGTTTACTCCCTCTTAGTCTATCCTTTACCAGGAGAGTGAAAACCAGTCACTGTTTACCCATGAGGACTAATTGTCCCTGTACCTTCTCTTTTCTTAGGCTAAACATTTCCAAACACATGTATGTATCTACCTTTCATCACAGAATCAAGGAAAAAGGAGTTTTTGATACGTCAGTTCTCAATTCATGCAGGTCAATGAAGTAATTTTTTTTTTAAGATAATCAATTTTTAAAAGCGCTTCATGAACTTGTATAGTAGTTTGCACATAATCAACAGAACACAGAATTTTAGAACTGGAAGGGAATTTATGGATTAAGTGAAGTCTAACCCTTCTTTTTACAGGTGATGAAACTGGCTTCCAGAGAAGAGAATCAACTTGTCATAAATACTCTGCACAATGAAGATATGAAACCAAGAGGCTTAAAGCGAGGAATGGGATGTAAGGTAATGAACCATGTAATCATAGTTGTTCTTTCATTTATTGGATAATAGATGATTATGCTTTTACAAAATATATATTCATGAAGAAAGATAGCAATAAAATGACAGACCACTGTCTTCTGATGATCCTGTACTACAAGTAAGTAGGGAGTAACAATACGCTTAAAATTCTAATATTAAAACACAACATTCAGTCACTAAGCTCTTTGGTAAGGAGAAGTTCACTGGATCATATATATATTAATCCTATAATCCTATCAATAGATTAAAGATTTTAGGATCCTATCTATAGATAGGATTATAGGATTTATATATATATGATTTTATATATATATATATGCACACACACATACATATATATTTTTTCTCTAATCTGATTTAATGGGCCTAAAACATTTTTATATCATGCACTGTCCACAAAGTCCTTAAATTACATATTTATACGAAGACCTTAAAAAACACAGTTTTCTGGGCTAGCGCCTTGGTGAGATGCATTTTGGGATGGTCGGATGGCTATGATATACATACATACACACACAAACCTATGTCAGTGTAGCTATAAATATGTATATATTTGATGTTTGGCCCCACACCTTTATTAAAGAGGCATTAGACTTCGACACTTCAGGCATTAAGACTGAAAAATTCAAAGCTCTTCTAGTTGCAAATGTAAGTTAGAAAAGTCACCGCACTGCCCTCTCTGGTGATTTCATCACGTTCCCCATTGTTGATGGAAGGGGCTGACAGCTGCTGGTATCACGTCAATGGTCAGTGCCTAATTCAAAGCCAACTGTCAGGTGAACAACTTAAATGAGCACTCAGTTTCATAAAGTCTCCGTTTCCAGTGTTCTCTGGAATTGGAATGAACTGTACATTGTCAATAGAGGTATTTAGACCTGGCCTACAAAGCAATACTTTTTTGCGTGCATCCTTTATGCCACTTACTACTGGGTATCTGTTCTAAAATGCTAGAAAATGCTGTTCCTTGTACTGACTTCAACTCACATTCTTTTTCTGAACAATGACCTCCTCCATGAAGGTTTCTGACTCCTGTGAGTCACAAACACAGTGTGACTAGAGCCAAAGGAGATGAATGTTTGTGTATACATGGTTCATGGGTGTGAATCTCATTAAATTAAAGCCACATTGCTTATTTTGGAACATATTTACCTCCGAAACTCTTCCTTTTCTTCTGCTAAACAAGACAGTTTTTCAGTTCTTCTTTCTACATGATAATGATTCATACCACCAGCCCCTCCTGCCCCCACCTTAAAATAATAGTTATCATCTGGTACATATTTCCGATCTCAATAATATTCCATCAGTCACATAGGAGCTAGCACTGTAATCATCCCAGTGCAGTCTTTATGTTATATGATGAGTCAGAAAACATTCTCATAGTTAATATACTTTATTGTACCAGTCAGCCTTTGATATTTCTATTTAGTCCTTGTAGTTTGTTATTTATGATTCTCCACAGCTTACTTTAAGATCTTCCTTGTTTGCATTATGTGTTGTATTATGCCATGCTGCATTAATTTCCTGTTGTAATTGGTCAGCATGCCAACATCATGAACCCCTTTAAATAAAGCTTCAAAATCTTTTATCAGCTCCTAAGTTTTACTTAATTGAAGTCATTAAAGTAGTAGAGAAATTCTGCAGTATATGTTTGGATTCCACTTAAAGTACTGGTAGAATTTTGAATTGCTTTGTATCAAGTTTCCCAAATGTCCTTATAAAGAAATTTTATAGCAACAGTATACATTTTTTATAAGCGAGGAAAAGCAGCATACTTCTTTCTTTCTTTGTTTTTTGGAAGATTTTTCTTAAAAATATGCTGCTTTCTAAAAATTTATGTTATATGTTTAAAACTATACTATGGGCCCATAACACACAGTGTACCTTTTTTTTGTTGTTGGAAACCAGCCACTTAAAAGGTTCCACAGCAAAAAAGAAAGAGCACTGTCCTAGGCTCTGAAGAGAAATGCCTACTGAACTGATGTCTAGCTTTGGTTATGCAAGAAGAGGGTTAATATTTCAGACGTCACACGGTTACCAACAAGATCAAGTCAGCTCTTATGTGTAGAGTTCCAGGCAGTGATGACACATTGTAGGCATTCAATTCACCCTGTGCGTCAGCTACATATAAACCTGAATCTTAGCTATGTGTGCTTAAAAAGCACATCTCAATGTATCAACCTTGGGCAGGGTTAAAAAAAAATACCAACTAACAGGTAGAGTTCAAGAATGAGCTACTGAGTATTGAGAGGAAGGTCGTGGGAATAAGCGGTAACAAGCTTACACTTTCTGTATTTATTTTGGGGGCAAGGAATTCATATCGAGGAAGAACTTAAAATGCAGATTGTCAGGATTTACAAGGAGAAGATTTCCTCTTTTCCCGTTACTATAATAGACAGTGATCAAAAAATGTCTCATCAGACTTATGACAGATAACGAAGGGAACTACAACTTTAATTACGTCCTCGATTTATAGATAATGTTGTAACATCTCAAACAATGAACATCAAATTTTACCACAATCTATTGGCAAAGATGTATGTATGTGTTATGGGTTTCAGGGGTGTGATGGGAAATCACTTTTCATTTCATTCTTTTCAAATTAGAATGCACTTAAATAGCTGTTCCAGAAAGAAAATGCACATGAACATTAAACTACTTATGTTCCTTTAAATTCTTTTCCAATATGTGTCAACATGCACGCATTATTATAGATATAATCAGTGTTTATATATACTCTCTTGTGATCTAATGCTTTCATTTAGCATTGTTTCATGTACACATTTCCGGGAGTTGTCACACAATGGCACTGCCCTCAGGCTGTACCCATTTCTCTACAGCTCCTCCAACACCTCGCTTTGTGCACAGACATCCCAGTAGATATATGTTGCTACCTTACTGTTATTTTAATTTGAATTTCTTTACTTGCTGATGAAAATTGTGTTTTTCCAGGCGATAATTTATTGTGTATTTTTTTTTTTACATGTCAACTTTCTCTCCACCTTTTCTTTTCTATGTGAGCTCCCTCGTGAACCATGTCTATGGGACCCTCCCACAGTTATTCCAGTATCAACATTACCAAATTGGTTATTACTTCACTAAACCTGTACAACTGAATGGTATCATTATATACCTAATTGTCATCCATCTTCCTACACTTTGAAACACGATACCCAAATGGTCTCCAAATCCTCTAATAAATCTCTATGTTGTTTCCCGGTCTAATCTCTCTCTCTCTCAGACTACTTCGGTCTCCTCACAGTTATTTTTAGACATCAACCTAGAAAAATAACAAATACAAACCCGATCGCAGAACTCAGTCTCCAGTTAATAAATCTTTCATTGCTTACAGGAGAAAAACAAACTTTTTGAGCATAGCCTGGACGGCTTTTGCAATCTAGCCTAATCTCATTTATAGCCCAACCTCATTTCCCCACTGTTTGCATAAAGTCTACATTACGCCTAAATGTTATATCTAAACAGACTACTCATTGTTCCTGAATAGCCTTCTTGCTTTTCTTCAACCATCCATCCCTTTGCTCATGTCATTTTGACCCCCTATCAGGCTCAGGCCCCCTTTCTCCCTTTTCTACTCCAAATGCCTAGGACTATCTGACACGTCCTTGAAGTTTCATCTCAAATACGCCTGACCTCCTAAAGCCTTTTCTGATATTCCTCAACTGGATATGGCTTCTCCTATCTGTGACTCCCCAGAGCAGTTTATATATAGTTTTTTTTTATTTTCCTGGGTAAGAATTATTTGTATATTTGTTTTATCCCCTTGTAATAGCTGGTAAGCTGCTGAGAACAGGGGCTGCAACTCACATCTTTCTCTCTGCAAATGCTTTGTACATAGTAGGAGTTCAGTACAGTTTTTCTTGAACTGAACGTTTTTCAATGTCTGTAAATTCCTATAACAGCAAGAACTTTGTCTCCTACATGGTTGGATCATCCACGCACACAACATAAATATGGAATGACTGAAAATAAGAATTATGAATGCTTTCAAAGTCATATAATTGGGTAAAAATTAAGAAAATGGGGCTGGGTGGGTATAGGTCAATGGTAAAATGCAGGCTTAGCATGCACAAGGTCCTAGGTTCAATCCCCGAAACCTCCATTAAAAAAAAGTTAAAAAAAATAATGAAAAGGAATATGGAGATTGTCATTCTAAGTGAAGTAAGCCAGAAAGAGAAAGAAAAATACCATATGCTATCACTTATATGTGGAATCTAAAAGAAAAAAAAATGATAAATGAACTTATTTACAAAACAGAAACAGATTCACAGACATAGAAAATAAACTTATGGTTACCAGGGGGGAGGAGGATGGGAAAGGATAAACTGGGAGTTTGAGATTGGCAGATACTAACTACTATATATAAAATAGACAAACAAGTTATACTCTATAGCACAGGGAATTATATTCAATATCTTGTAGTAACTTATGGTGAAAAAGAATGTGAAAATGAATATACGTATGTTCACGTATGACTGGGGCATTGTGCTGTACACCAGAAATTGACACAACATTGTAAACTGACTATACTTCAATTAAAAATAAATTTAAAAAATACAAAAAAGTATACTCCTATCCTCCTAAATTTAAGGCACGCCTCTGCCCTCCCAGTTATGTCTCAGAAGAAAAGGAAGCTGTCTTATATTGAAGTCCTTACAAATTCTTTAATTATAAGGAGTCTTATCTAAATTATTTTTTAATGTTAAAGTACTCTTTGGAGAACACACATTAGTCTGAGACAACCACAATTAATTTGAGTTTTAGGTGATTATAGAGGTAAATTTACAGAATGGGGGGGTGGAGACAACAAAATGTAACACAGATCTAAGAATTATTTACAGGGTATGTCCTCACAGTATTAAGTGTTGGATACCCCGGTTTAAAAAAAAAGGCTTTGAAAGATCATCTAAAATTGCAATGCAGTAAATACCTAGAGAAGATAAAAAATATACATATTTTGAATGAATGGAAGAATCAACTGACCTATTGTTATGCAAATGGATATTTGTGACTTGGGATAAAAATGACTGGAATGCTATCAGACACCGATTAAAGTGCAGCATCTCTAACTAACAACTTGGACATAAATGGGACGTGTTCCAGAAAACTGTTAGGTGACCTAAACAGTGTTTCTCGTGCTTAAACACTGATGTCAGAGATACGTGTCAAGAATTTGAACAAAATTGGTTTACAAAATGAGACAGTGGGGGGAAAAGCAATTTTCCTACATGAAGATATTATTTTACACCATATGCAATTTGAATACATCTGTACAATTAAATACATTTCGTCTCATAATGAGACACTAGTATTTAATCTACACTTTTTAGAGGCTGTCTATGTTCAAAATGGTCAAAAACTTAAAAAAAAAATCCTATTGGGAAAATGGGGGCGCACACCTTATCTATCATATTTGTTACGAGCTTTTGACTTCAGGGTGGTACACATGGCTCATTTGGGCCACAATAATAGTAAAGAGCTGCCACTTAGCATTTACTGGGTGTCGTATTTTGTTAAGTGACTTGCATATATTATATGTCAATGATTCTTCAAACACTCGTATAGGATAGGCATTAGGGAGCCGTTTTACAAATGAGGAGCGTGTGCTTCCAAGAAATTAAAAAGCTTGCTCAAGATCATGCAGTTAAAGCACAGGGAACTATATTCAATTTCTTGCAATAACATATAATGGAAAAGAATCTGAAAAGAGAAAATACATATGTATGCATATGTATAACTGAATTACTTTGCTGTACACCTGAAACTAACATTATAAATTGACTACACTTTAATAAAAAAAATTTTAAAAAAAGGTCACTCAGTTAATAAGTAGTGGACATTCGTGGAGTTTCAAAGTCCGTATCCTGAGCCACCACGTTGTATGGCCTCCTCAGGTACTGACCCTGAATTTCTAGGTCCGTGACTTTGACAGAATGGGGCTTTATATAAACAAAGGTGAAGTGAAATGTAGGACCAGAACAAGAATTTTTGTAATCCATAAATGCATTACCACCTTCAACACTAACCCTTTTAATCCATTTTTTAATCTTTATTATATTTTTAAACTACAAACCTGAAGAATACCATACTCACGATCTGTTTAACCTCACAATTCTATTTCTGGTGAGATTCGCCAAGGGATGCTCTGGAGAAAGGAATGGTTTGTGCCCCTTTGCTTCTCTAACCTTCTCTTGGCTAACCATGAGTCCACAGTGCAAGAATTGACCTGAATTCCTTGACATTTTTAATATGCTAGTTCGCTACAGCTTCTGGGGTAACTTGTTCCACTAGTCACGTACAGTACTTCTTCCCCATCGTTTGCCTCTGTCATGTTTCAAGGCTGTTCCTTAGTTCCAATATTCCTGGCTATGGTAAACAGGGCTGCACATATCCTCTCCAATCATGATTCCATTCGATGGACTCTGAGCAGAGCCTCACTCAACTATTATATTTTCCAACAGACAAGCCCTAATTATTTTAGCCTTTCCTAACAGGGAATCCTCACCATTTGCCAGTTCATTACAAATGCCTTCTCTGGCCTGATGCAGCAGCAGACGGTTTTAAAAAAGGAGCAGCCCCTGGAATGACTTGCAGTCTTTCATCAAGTCTGGAGGACCCTCATCTCCTAAGGAAGGAGACCGTCTTTTGTTTGGATGCCAATCTCTTTCCAGATGCTGACCAGCAGATGTTGACCTTGGTGGCTAGAGCACCTTTCTGAGCTAATTCTCTTCAGGGGACAGCTACCAGTCACTCTTGGATCTCTTTTTCAAGATTGGAATGGAGAACCCGGAGCCTGCCAGTCTGTGAATGCAGCCTGTCTTATTTCACCTTCATCGTCCCCCCCCCCCCCCAAATACATTTTACCCACACGGAAGTTCATCTGCCACTTCTCTGCCCACTCAGGAGCCTCAGGAGAGCTTCCTGTAGCTTCCCCCAGGCAGCCTGGCATTTCACTCTCCGTGAACTCAGAACAGCTGAGTGTCAACTGCAAACTCTCCTCCTTCAGTTTCCTTCAGTTTTTGCTGGAATAAACGACTTCCTCGAAGTAATTAAAGTGATCATGTTTGAAACTGAAGGAGAAATAGTAAGCGTAAAATTATCCTCCAATTAAACAAAAGTGCTCCACACAGGGATAGTTGGGTGTGTGTGTTTTTTTTTTTTTCTCTTCATTTCACCCTTCTTCCCAGTGATGATGAAAAGTAGATAGTAATAGAAGCCTAGATTTAGACATGCTACTGTCCTCACATCTCTGAAGGCATAAAAGCGAAGGATTATTCTGCCAAATATCCTAAAATGCATTTACTTTCATTGTCATTAACCCTTCCAATTGGTCCCCCCCAGGATGGTTTGTAATTCTATATGCCTCTTACATATTTAAAAAGCTTAATGTTTATCATTACTTCATTTTGAAAACTTTTATTTCCTACTCTACGAAGCTTTATTAATTTTTATAATACTCCCTCTTCAGATTGTAAAATAAATAAAACAGATTTCTAGTCTTCTCAGCTATGCCTCAACAGTATGAGGGTTTGTTATGAATTAAAAAAAAAAATCAAGTAGCAGAGCTCTAATTTTCCTGTAGACATTTCAACAGAAAATAATGAAGACAAGATTTTAAAATTCTGTTGTAGTTAATTTAGTATGTGAAGAAATAGAATTCTAAGACTTGGTTTTGTTTTGTTTTGTTTTGTATTACCAATACAAAATTAACTTGCACAATCCAAATATACTTACATCTATGTGAACATATACCACAGAGCAGTGGTGGTGGAGGAGGGAATCATAATCTAGGTGTTTCTCTTGACTACGAAATAGACAAGCATGAATTGAACAATTACAGAGTTGCTTTCATATCTACCTTAGTCTTAAGTTTTGTCCTGAACACAGGCTGCTTTGTCAATTAAAGTTCCTGAATGATCTACCGAAATCTTATGTTAGAAGTGGACATAGCATGATATAGTGAAAGGAGCACAGAATTTGCACTCAGAGGTCCTCAGCTTAAATTTTGCTCAGCCTCATTCAAGCCACGAAACTAGTCATAAGTCACTAAATCTTTCTAATCCTCAGTCCCCTCACCTACAAAGTGAGGAGGTTAGCCTTATCTTCCTATGATCACATGTTTCTTGTGAGGATCAAATAACATACTGCAAAATGTTTAGGAGTTGTTAATAAGCAATAACTTATCAGGTAATCATAAAGTTTTTTATTAAAATTGGCTTTGTTAACTGCAAGGCCTATCTAAAAATAGACCCTCTTGCAAATGGGCCACTTTGTAGCTTCTCTACTGTTGGCTCTCTATTTAATACAATGATCCCTTGAAAAATACTCATGGCTTTATGGCTGTGTTCATAAAAAGAAAAAAAAAAATCTACGTATTTTTCCATGCCGTCTTAATAAGCACAGAAGAAAGAGCCTTGTTGTTTTTATTTTATCATTTTCTTTTTAGTTCAGATTCTTCAGCAGAAGCCACTCTGATTATGTGTAAAACCAAGATATCAAATGACACTGTCATGATGTGGAAATGTCTGCAAAGTCCAATGGGAAGACTTAGCAAATGTCAGCGTACCTCTAAGGCAAGGCAGATCCTCAGGATGGATAATGATTCAAGACTTTAGTACAAGTACAAGATACAGCAGGGTGCTGGGGAAAGGCCTGCTGGAGGCTCAAAGGTCAAGCAGCCCAAGTTTAATGCCGAGGAAAGTAAAAGGTCACTTAGCATTGTGATTAGCGATGCTGAATGGGTGGAGGGTGATGTAACAGACATAGTCAACTAACACTTCCATTTCAGGAGGTGTCAGAACGGATATTTTCATCCATTCCCCTTCCTTTCTGACAAATAATTACTTAGAAAAGCCAACAACTGAAAACACATCCGAGGTGGCAGTCGACTGTTCAGTAGTTAGTTATCTACTGTGGTTGAGTTGCATTTAAAAGGCATTATGGGGCGGGGGAGGGTATAGCTCAAGTGGTAGAGCACACGCTTAGCATGCACAAGGTCCTGGGTTCAATCCCCAGTACCTCCTCTAGAAAACAAATAAATAAATAAACCTAATTACCCACACCCAAATAAAATAAAAGGCATTATAGCAAAGGATAACTTACAGACTTTAAGGGAAGAGAAATTATCTCTACACATCTGTTTAGAATGGTCCAACTGGTATGTCTTATCACTGGCAATTCAATTCTCTGTTTTTCTTTTCAAGCAAAACAAATACCTGCCTCAAGACAATACCGAAACCTGGAAGAGGAACTGATCCAAGTAGATGATACTAAATCAAAGCACACACATCATTAGATATGGCAGTTGTATAGCGATAAACACTAATAGGAGGTGGCAAGAGTTCCCCCAGTAACACTACCCTAATACTACCACCACCACCACAAAATTCCCGGAAGTAAAAAAATCAAAGGTTTCTCCCTCCTCATCGGCATTAAACAAGTTTAAAGAATGCTGAGATATATTGTAATGTGTCAAAGTTGGCCCTACACATTTGTAATACAAAGGACTCGTTGCAGTGGTTAACAGCATAAAATCCTTGTTAGGGAGGATAATGGTCCAGTCTAGGGTATCAAGTATAATTGGAGTTGGACCTAAGGGTTTTTCATATGGCATCCACCCACAGGGTCTCAAGAAGAAAGTGAGACCAAAATAAGATATTTGAAAAAGAGAATATAATATTTTCATCTCATTTTTAATCTAGGCAGAGCATTAAAGGATTTACCCTCAGAGCTAGCTGGCTATTTGTGTGTATACTGTAGGAGCCTCCCAGGGTTCATACAGGTTAGGACTGTAAGCTATTCAAGGATTTTTTTTTTTCCTATACCTTTGTTATCTTTAACACCGAACAAGGGACCTGCCACAAAACTTGCGGCAAATAAAAGTATGTTGAATTAAACTTATAGAAACATTGCTCTCGTGGGCCTTAGAGTCTTGTATGTATAAGATGGAAAAAAATAAGTAACAAGCGAGTGAAAATAGATGCTAGCAATATAGATGAGAGACACTCATTTTCGTGTCTGTATCTCTGGCATCTAGTGTTGTCCCTGGCATGTGGGGGACCCTCAGGAAATACTGAGCTATCAGTATGTCACATAGAAAAGGTGAAATGTGTTGTGGATCTCAAGAGGCCGGTAGAACTTGAAGAGGTTTGCCCCAACCCTTTTTAGCAGCAGTTTCTAATGGAACTGGAGAGGGCCGTCCCTCCTCTAGCCCCAGGCAAATTTATAGTAGTCTCTTCTTTCTTAAAGAATGACCTCTTCTTGATCTTTTTGGGATAGACATGACATGAGATCTATCCCAATTTCCTGATAGGCCAGGATTGTATAAATCAGAGTTGGAAGCTGGACCAGAGGACAAATCCCAGTGAGTACCTATCTTGCAGGAGAAGAGCGCTGCTTTTTACTTTAAACCTTCATGGTTTCATATCATTTAAGTATGTATTTTGTTGGTTAAATTTTGACTTTGTTCTTGATGATTTTAATTTAGTAGATATTTACTGCATCTACCATGCACATGGAAACAAAAAGTGAGTCCCTAAAACAGAGATGTAGTACCACAGTTTGGATTATTTTAGCATATTTTCAAAAGTTTTGAATGCCTCGATTTAAGGTAAATCATGTGAGCTGTTATGACTATTTTTAGGGATTTCCCCCCAGTATCTGTCCTTTCTTATATTTCTAGATCAGTTCAACTCAAGAACACCCTGAAGTGGCAAAGAGAGTTATTTAAAACGTATTATTCACAACAACTTATTGCTGCAAATCAGAATCATCTCAATATGGCACAGGGAAAAATCAGATGTAATTTTGATGCTGAATTGGACATAACACAGGAGCTGTATCATCCCCAATTTTATACTTTTTAGTTTGAAGCAGTCAGTCTTCCTGACCTCACAGTAAATAAATGTTCTACCTTTGAACATACACATTTATTCAAATAAAATACCATTCTTACCGCTTAGCTATCTGGGTTAGATGTAAGATTTTATTTGGAAAAGTTTTCTCTGCATAACAGAAAAAGTGTTTGAAAACCACTGCGCTAGTCTCTTCCTCCAAATTGCTCCCAGAGGTGGCTTTCTAAAACCCAAATTTGATCATGGCACTCTTCTGTTTAAAACCTGTCAGTGGATGCTACGCCATATAAAAGTTCAAACTCCTTTTAGCAGAACCCTTCTTGGCTGCTGTCCAACTCCCAGCCTCATCTCTCACCTTGCCTCTTCACGTCTGTACCACAAGCCATAGGCTTTTTTTTTTTTTTTTTGGAGCCATATACTTTTTGTTTTTTTCGTTTTCATATTTTTTTTTTGCTCAAGTTTTTTGGTTTTATTTTATTCTTTTGAACTTTTAAAAATTGAAGTAGAGTCAGTTTACAATGATGTTTCAATTTCTGGTGTACAGCATAATGTTTCAGTCCTCCATATACATACATATATTCCTTTTCGTATTCTTTTTTTTATTATAGGTTACTACAAGTTATTGAATATAGATCCCTGTGCTATACAGTATGTCCTGTTGTTTATCTATTTTATATATAGTAGTGAGTATCTGCAAATCTCGAACTCCCAATTCATCCCTTCTCACCCCCTGCCCCCGGTAACGAGCCATATACTTTTAATTTCTTGCAGCATAGCCTTCATGTCTCCCAGCTTTTTAAAGAGCTATGCTCTAAACCTAGGATACTGACTACCCAGACTGGCCTCCTTGTCTACTAGGAAAACCACTTTTTTATCCTTCAAAGTTCAACCTAAACATCAAACCTTCCCAGATTGCCTGCTTCCCTTCTCCCACTAAGAGTCGGGTCTTTCTTCCATTGCCTTCACCCAGCAACCTGGACACACCATTATCCAACTCAACAAATTTTAATGTGATTGTTTCCACCTTCTCCTTCCCAACTAGACTGTCAATTATATAAGGAGAGGGATATGTCCTGCCATATCATTGAATCCTTGCTACTTAGGACAAAATCTGGCTCAAATGTTAAGCAATATGATACTTAAATAAATAAAAAGTGACTAACTCAGAATTCATCAGTTGCCCAGGGACTAGGGTTGATGTTTACTTTTGTTTAGCAAACTCCTTCCCCATAGATAATCTAAAATTAATAGTATAAATAAGATTATAAGGAGAATATTTAAAATGCTTAAGAGAACAAACTTTTCAAATCCCCTCAAGTACTTTATAAGCATTAATTTGCATACAATTGATATGCTAATTACAATTTAGCCATATTTGTTCATTAAAACTGGGTCCTTAAGGACCTCTACTACTAGGCAGTGGTTTGAATGACTGAATCTTGTTAACTTAGTTGAAGCTCCTGCACGTACTAGAGATAAATAAACATGCATTTCTTTAAAATTATTCCATAATTCAAATAATTTCCACTAAATCAAAATAGCCTTTCCGATTTTGCAAGATGCTTTATTAACTACTGCTTCACATCATTTTGTGATACTACTTAAATCCATTCACTGTTACTTAAAGGATTAAAAAATAGCCACAATGGCACAGCACGAGACAAAGCCATGTGTGCAGGTAGTTTGTTTGGGAGGTGATCCCAAAGGGCAGGAGACAGTGACAGGAGGAGTGAAACAGGAGCGAGAGCCAATACAAGGACAGGCTGGGTTGGCCAGTGCTGCAGGCAACTGGGCTCATTCTTTCGGGACGCATAAGGAGTATCTTAGAAGTGTCTACCCAGGAAATAAAGGGGGAGAGGGGAATACCTACAATGGTATTGGTAGAGGCTTCCTACTATGTATTATGAAACCCAAATTCTTTGGCACCTTACCATCTACGACCTGTTCCTTCTCTCCTATGTAGTCCCCCTGTGTATCCCACCACTCCCTACAACGAATCCTACAGTCCAGTTGTATAAACTTCTTACCTTTCTTGAAGGATGCTGGGTCTTTTCATGACATCAAATTTTTATACATATTGTTGCTTTTTTCTGGAACGCCCTTTGCATACTCATAACTGTGAATCCACCCATGAACTCCAATATCCTATGCCTCGAAAGATAGTTCCATAATAAAGCTTTTTTGGTCATCTAAGACAATGTTAGTCACCCATTTCTCTGTCCCAACAGCATTTTGTTGAGACATCTGTTATTTATGACAGTATATTATAGTTACATATTTATGTCTACCCTCATCTAAATGAGGTCTTAGAGTGCAGAGACTGCATGCTATTCATCCCCAGCATCTAGCATGGTATCTGGTACAAAGAAGGCACCTGTTGTGGGCTGAACTGTATCCTCCCAAAAGATAAGATGCAGTCCTAACCTGTGGTAGCTGTGAATGTGACCTTATTTGGAAATAAGTTATTTGCAGATGTAATCAAATTAAGATGAAGTCATGCTGGATTAGGGTGTGCTTTAAAGTCAATGACTGGTGTCCTTATTAGGAGAGAGAGGTTTGGCCACACAGAGACACAGAGGACATGCAGAGGGAAGATGTCATGTGACAACAAAGGCAGAAACTGGAGCGATGCAACTGCCAGCCAAGGAATGACAAGGCTTGCTGGCAATGACCAGAATGCTAGCAGTGAGATACAAGACAGATTCTCCCCTCAGAGCCCCCTAAAGGAACCAGCCCTGCTGACACCTTGATTTTGAACTTGGAGCCTCTAGAACTGTGAAGGAATAAACTGGAGCTGTAAGTCACCCAGTTTGTGGTACTATATTATGGCAGCCCTACGAAACTAATACAGCACTCAATACATGTTTATTGAATAAATAAATAAATGGATGATCAGTGACTTAGAGGAGATCCTTTTGCTCAGTAGAGGATCTATGTCCAATGAATTCTCCAAAGCATTTATCCTTCTCTGCCAGCTATGAGTCTCAGGAAGCATATGGAGATCCCCTTTACAACTTCCACACATGTTTAATTCCGAGATGATTGTGGCTGGACGGAAGGGAACAGACATAAAACCGAAGGAAAATTGACTGTTCCTCTCTACTCTTATGTCCCCTGGGAATAGAGCAGAGATCTCAAAGCCACAGCTGAGATATTCAGGATTGTGATTCACCCAATGTCATTACTTCTCTGTTGTGGGATATTCCCTTTGAAGGTTTAGCTGATGCTTTAAAATGGGCCATAGAGTGCTGGAATCCTCAGGTGAATATTCTCGAGTCTGTGGTAGAATGGTAGAGAAATGAGGATTGTTGTTACTACTGCTATTGCTTACAAAACCTATTGTAGGGTGAGTTGACAACAAAAATTACAGTAATGCACACAGTGGAGCCACATATAAAACCAGGTGAGATGTTACTTCTCTAACCATTTCATTAACATGGCCTTTGCTGTACAAACATAACCATTCTCTACAGTCATATAAAACTTTATTGTTAATGAAACACTCTGACTTATTTACAATAAAAATAAAATCACCTCTTATTCATTTTTTTCATTAAAAAATTCCTTTTCTACCTTCTTATCTTTTTCATACTCTGACACTGATTTCCAAATTTTTTATCTGAAGTCCTTTTCTTCATTTCTGTTTCTAATTTTAATAAAGCTTTCTCCCATTCACCCTATGTACTACTACAGACCATCAGATTCCTTATAATGATGTCTTTGTAAAATTATTTCAACTCTCACCTTTGTAGCTAGCTCTTCTCTCCCTCACGTAAAAACTGTAGAGTGAAGTAAAACACAAAATTTAAGGTAAGGGAAGACTGCATCTCATAAAGGTGGCCATATAACTGCTTTTCTGAAGAATGGAGATCTGGTTTGCAGCCAATGGGCAAGCAACTATTTCTTTGTTGGCACTAGAGCTATCATCATCAAGAAGTATTAGAATTCTAGCCATAGCAATCAGGCAAGAAAAAGAAATAAAAGGGATCCAAATTGGAAAAGAAGAGGTAAAATTGTCACTATATGCAGATGACATGATGCTATATATAGAAAACCCTACAAGCTCCACACAAAAACTGCTAGAGCTGATAAAAGAATTTGGCAAGGTAGTAGGCTACAAGATTAACATACAGAAATCAGCTGCATTTCTTTATACTAACAATGAAATATCAGAAAAAGAGAGTAAAGAAATAATTTCTTTTAAATTTGCATCCAAAACAATAAAATACTTAGGAGTAAATCTGCCAAAAAGGTGAAAAACTTATACATAGAGAACTACAAAACACTGATTAAGGAAATTAAAGATGACTTAAAGAAATGGAAAGATATCCCATGCTCCTGGGTTGGAAGAATCAATACTGTTAAAACGGCCATACTGCCCAAGGCAATCTACAGATTTAATGTGATCCCTATCAAATTACCCAGACATTTTTTCACAGAACTAGAACAAATAATCCTAAAATTTACATAGAATCAGAAAAGACTTAGAATTGTCAAAGCAATATTGAAGAAAAAGAATGAAGCTGGAGGAATAACCCTGTCAGACTTCAGACAATACTACAGAGCTACAGTAATCAAAACAGCATGGTATTGACATTAAAAACAGCAATATGAATCAATGGAACAGAATATAGAGCTCAGAAATAAACGCACAGACCTACAGTCAATTAATCTTTCACACAGGAGGCAAGAATATACAATGGAGAAAAGACAATCTCTTCAGCATGTGGTGTTGGGAAAACTGGAGAGCAACATGTAAATCAATGAAGTTAGAATACTCCCTCACACCATATACAAAGATAAACTCAAAATGACTTAAAGTCTTAAATAAAAAACAAGACACTATAACCCTCCTAGAAGAAAACATAGGCAAAACATTCTCTGACAGAAATCTCAGCAATCTTCTCCTAGGGCTACCCAGGCAATAGAAATAAAAGCAAAAATGAACAAATGAGACCAAATTAAACTTAATAAGCTTTTGCACAGCAAAAGAAACCATAAGCAAAACAAAAAGACAACCTAAAGGATGGGAGAAAATATTTGCAAAAGACGTGACTGATAAAGGTTTAATTTCCAGAATATATAAACAACTCATACAACTTAACAACAACAATAACAACAAAAACCCCACAAACAACCCAATCCAAAAATGGGCAGAAGACTTAAACAAGCAATTCTCCAATGAAGACATACAAATGGCCAAGAGGCACATGAAAAAATGCTCAATATTGCTAATCATCAGAGAAATGCAAATCAAAACTACAATGAGATATTACCGCATACCAGTCAGAATGGCCATCATTAAAAAGTCCACAAACAATTAAAGCTGGAGAGGGTGTGGAGAAAGGGGAACTCTCATACGTTGCTGGTGGGAAGGTAGTTTGGTGCAGCCATTATGGAAAACAGTATGGAGGTTCCTCAAAAAACTAAAAATAGACTTACTAAATGATCCAGCAATCCCACTCCTGAGGATATATCCAGAAGGAACTCTAATTTGAAAAGATATATGCATCCCAGTGCTCATAGCAGCACTATATACAATAGCCAAGACATGGAAGCAACCTAAATGTCCATCGACAGATGACTGGATAAAGAAGTTGTAGTATATTTATACAATGGAATACTACTCAGAGATAAAAAAGAATTAAATAATGCCATTTGCAGCTACATAGATGGACCTGGAGATCATCGTTCTAAGTGAAGTAAGACAGAAAGAGAAAGAAAAATACCATATGCTATCACTCATGTGGAATCTAAAAAAAACAAAAAACTAAAAAGAGGACACTAATGAACTCCTCCAGAAAACAGAAAGAGACTCTCAGATATAGTAAACAATCTTATGGTTACTGGGGGAAAGAAGGTGGGAAGGGATAAATTTGGGAGTTTGAGATTTGCAAATGTTAGCCACTATATATAAAAATAGATTAAAAAAAATTTCTTCTGTATAGCACAGGGAACTATATTCAATATCTTGTGGTAACCTTTAATGAAAAAGAATATGAAAATGAATATATGTATATATATGCATGACTGGGATATTATGCTGTACACCAGAAATAGACACATGGTAACCGACTATACTTCAATTAAAAAAAAAAGAAATATTAGAACTCAATGAGACCCATATTCTCCCTCTCTTCCAGGGACCGGTTTAAGCCAAAACAGACAGAGATGAGTAATGACAGAGTGTAAGCCCAGAAAAGAGACATATACTAATGATGCAGACACTAGAAACACAGATTGTAAAACAGCAAAGAAACACATACCAAATGTCCCACCAGTCTGTTTTTTTTTTTTAAACCTCTTCAGAAAGGGCTTGGCTGAAACCAATTTCTAATATGCTGTCTGCTGACAACCCCAGCACAAATCCTGAGGATATACAGCTGCCTTGCTGGGAGATCTCTACTAGGTTTATTGTGGCTCTTGGTCTGGAAGACTTGTGTGGAACAAACTAATCTTGGGGCCACTGTTTTAAATAGCTAGGAGATGCTAGATATTATTTGATTTATGTCGCATGTACTTAGCGTAAGTACTCCCACTTACTTTGTGCCAGGAACTATATTAAGCATGTTACAAATACACATTTACTTAACTTCAGAACGCTATAAAGTAGATCATCTGATTATCTCCAGATTAGAGATGAGGAAAATGTGGCACAGAGAAGTCAAACACCTTGCCCAAGTCAGACAACTATTTAGGTATAGAGCTAGGATTCCACTCCGGGTATAGCCTCTTCTCCATAGTCTGTGCACTAACCATTGTTCCTCCTGCCTTTTGGCAATTTCTTGAACTTTCTGGACTAATGTGGTTCTTTAGCCTTTCTCAGTTCCTTGGATTATGAATTCCTTTCAGGATCCCATCACATTTCATGATTTCCTCAGTGTTTAAGGTGTGAGGAAGCTTCTAGCAGGTCCTGTAGGACTGTCTGAGAGAGGGATATAGTCTTCATCTTCTGAGAGCTTAAAAATGAGTCTATCAGCAAGGCCACATGTAGACCGAAGAAAACCTTAAGGACATTTACAAAACTTTATCTGTATCAAGAGACTGCTCTCAAGTACAGAGAGGAGCGGAAGGACAGGGTCTGGATTCTGGGCCACAATGCCTCTATAGGTGAGAAGTAGTGTCTGAGGCAGCCCCTAGACATGCTGCTACGGACCCTATATGTCTGCTGATAGAAAGGTGTACCATTTGAGACCGATCTCGCCAGCTGACTATGTCTCTGCTAGTTTTCACCACCAGAGGAGGACTAGCCGTTAACTGAGCTACGTACACTCTAGTAGTATACCATAGGGAGGCTGGAGAATATGAAGATGAATGATAACATTTATACATATTGTGTATGTGGATACATTATATATATACCAGTAGAAATATACATAGGCACATATATATACACATCCACTAGTATACAACTAGAAATTGTTGAGAATTTACTCTATGCCAGGCTCTCTGCTGAATGCTTTATGTCAATTATTCTGTTCATCATCACATAAAGCCTGTAATATAGGTATCATTATTTGCCCCCTTTGACAGATGAGAAAACTGAGGCACAAAGAAGTACAGTCAGTTACTAAGTGGGAATTGTCAGGACACAAACCCAGGCTGCTGGCACCACAGCCATATAATCTACTGTATATCATTTGAGTTAAGCCTTATGCTTTATCATACTTTCCTAAAACTCTCTTACCTTTACATTTTCCCAGCCATTTTTTTTGACCTCCTCATTACATAAAGTCTTTTTTTTTTAATTGAAGTATAGTCAGTTACCATGTCAGTTTCTGGTGTACAGCACAATGTCCTAGTTATGCATACACATACATATATTTGTTTTCATATTCTTTTTCATTAAAGGTTATTATAAGATATTGAATATAGCTCCTTGTCCTATAACAGAAGACATTTTTAAAATCTATTTTTACATAAAGTCTTTTAAAGTTAACCAGAGAATAGACTCGAGGATTCCTTGAAATGTCAAAAGTTGAAATTCGGAGTTTCAGCACTGGCCACCCTAGACTTGAATATTTTATCCTTTTAGGATTTCTACTTCAGGTTTAAACAACTGCTGTATATATAATATCCCCTGTAAAAAGTCCACTGTATTTGGAATTAAGGGACCCTTAGAAATGGAAGGTAATAACATTTATCATTACCATGCCAAAAAAAAAATTCTTTATAAACACAGAGTATGGTAAAAATGCCTGGTTTATTGGCTGATCTGTGATATGTGAACAACATCCAATTCTCTATTATGTTTAACAAGGAAAAAAATCAAATGCTATGAAACTGCTGTGAATATTTAATTATCTTAATTGGGATGTATTTCGAAGCAATACATTTTACATCCTTGGCACATGGTGCTAAGCTGATACATGTGCAAGGAAATCGTACAATCAAAATTAAAATATATTCAGTGCACAAAACAGTAGTAAGAATACCACAAATCCAGGTTCGTTATTTTAGAAATAAACGTAGTGTTATGAGCTGAATTGTGTCCTTCCAAATTCCTGTGTTGAAGCCCTAACCTCTAGTACCACAGAATGTGACTGTATGTGGAGAGAGGGCCTTTAATGAAGTAACTATATTAAAATGGGGCTGTTAGCGTGGACCCTAATCCAGTGTGACTGGTGTCCTCATAAGAATAGAAAATCAAGACACAGACAACACAGACAAAGGAACAACCACTTGAGGACACAGCAAGATGGCAGCCATCTATGAGCCAAAGAGACAGGCCACAGAAGAAACCAAACCTCCCAATACCTTGACCTTGGACTTCTAACTCCACAACTGTGAGGAAATAAATTTCTGTTGCTTAAGCTACCCAGTCTGTGGTATTTGTTATGGAAACCGTAGTAAATTAATATACTTAGTAATGATAAAGAAGTCAACAACTATTACTAGTTCTTCAAAATTCTATGATTCAGAAGTTCTTTTTGGGCAGTTGTTCAGATAGGAGCACATATATTGCTTTTCCATATTGAGTTGTATTATCACTAAAACAAATGGACTCTAGTCATCCTGAGAGTTTCTTTTCTCTTTACTTTATCTTATGGGAAAGAAATTTATACTTTCCAAAAGAAAATCATCAAGAGTAAAATTGATTAGATGCTATATTTTGAGGTGATGGTTCCAGAGCATAATAACCTATTCCTTAGAGTAGGTATTCTCAAATATCATGTAGCGCTGAACATTATGATTCTATCCATTTGGAAGTCCACTATTTAACTGAGGCTGTATTAATTGCTGATTCAACTTATTATCTATCTTTCCAGTGCTGACTTCCTGATTTTTCATGTACACTTTTCACATTCTTTTCTCTAGAAATGTACAAACAAAATAACTTAGTAGGGTTAAGATATCTATCTTTTTCATTTCTATGGAATTTGGCATATAGTAGAAGCTCAATACATTCACATCAATAAATGAATGAAAATTTTTCCCCCTTAAGTGATTTAGTAAATTCCTATCCTCAAAATTACTGAGTTTATAGCTTGGGAGAAAATGCAAAGATCATCTAGTCCAACAACCTCGTTTCACGCAAGGGGAGACTGCTGATGCCTAGAAAGCCTTGGGCCAGATCAAGGTCACACAACTGTGGACTAAAATCAGATTTCTGTAAGTGTTAGTAAGTCTAAGTCTATGTTCTTACCATGATCATTAGCTGAGTCAGTGCTACTTTCACAAATCATGAGTCAGAAATGTTTCATACACAACTATGAACCATTTGATTCATTTTGCAGACTTCATGCTATAATTTGTTGGCTTTTACCTTCACAATGCCATTTCTAGAGAATGGGGAGAAGGATAATAGGGCTTTAAAAAAAAGTCTTAGGAAGAAAGTTATATGTAGAATAACCAGGATGGCAGACTCTATGCCTTGGGAATAAATAACCAGGGTGAGAAGTCTACCTAGGACATTTTAAAAATAGCCATTGGATTAAACAAATCATGGAGGGAAAAATTAAAAAAAAGAAAATAACCTGCCATGACATGTATGTTTTACTGAATCATAACAATGCAAATACTAGTTTCAAAATTTATACAATCAGACAATAACCAGGAAGTGTCACTGATATCGCCACAACCTCAAAACCAACCTTGGGCTGCCTAGATTGGTGTTACCAGGCAAAATTGAAAAGTACGTGGCCTTCTCCCTATTTTGTGGCCTTCCCTGACACTTAGTGGGTGTACAGGGCCCTCTTGCTGCTCATAATTCCCTAGTATAGGGGACAAAAAAGAGGCCCTCTCACCAAATACCCCTTGCTCTGTATTACTTCTCCCATTCTCCCTGTTCCTCAATAAAATATTCTCTTCACTCACAATCCAGAAAGTAGTCAGAGTGGGATAATTAATATGAGGTGTGAAATACTGAAAGCAACAGATACTCTCATTTATATTTTACAGGAAGATCTTGTTTAACTAAATGCAGTCTGAACTGGCAGAGAATATGTAGAAAATCTTTTTGGGGAGATAAATCTTCCCACCGCCCCTTATCTCTCTCTCTTTGGAAGAAACATTCGTAGAATTTTACATGCCACTTATTTTTCTTTTCTAGACTTTTGGCTCAGAGTTAGGTGGTGGTGTCATATGCATGCTAGTGGGAGATGGTTGTGAAGTAGAATGTAAGAAACAAAAGTACACAACAAGCAGCAAACCAAGACATGGAAACAACCTAAATGTCCATTGCCAGATGAGTGGATAAAGAAGGTGTGGTGTATATAAACACAATGGAATACTACTCAGCCATAAAAAAGAATAATGCCATTTGCAGCAACATGGATGGACCTGGAGATTGTCATTCTAAGTGAAGTAAACCAGAAAGAGAAGGAAAAATACTGCATGGTATCAGTTATATGTGGACTTTAAAAAAAAAAATGAGACAAATGAACTTTTTTTTACAAAACAGAAACATACTCACAGACATAGAAAAGAAACTTATGGTTACCTGGGGGGAAAGGGGTTGGGGAGGGATACATTGGGAGTTTAGGATTCATAGATACAAACTACTATATATAAAATAGGTAAACAACAAGGCCCTACTGTAAAGCACAGGGAGCTACATTCAATATCTTGTAATGGCCCATAATGAAAAAGAATATAAAAAAATACATATGTATAAATGAATCACTACACTACAAATTAGAAATTAATAAAAAAGATATGAAAAGAATGTATATATATGAATAAATGAATTACTACACTATAAATCAGAAATTAATATAACATTATAAATTGACTATACTTCCATTTTAAAAAATAAAAATAAATAAATAAAAGCCCATGGGAGAAATATTGCTCAACCCAGAATAAACAAGCAACTGTCTGAAATCTGTATATGGGAGATAGATTTTTCCTTAGCTTATTATATAATACTCACATAATACTGCTTTTTGAAATGGCCATTCTATGTTTAAATTAAAATTTAGTTTGAGTGTTTTTCTTTGACTTTCAAAAATAAGCCTTTATTTGAAAACATACTTAAGCATTATTTTGAGTTTTTCTTCTTAGAGGAAATTAAAAAGGAAAATATGGATATGTACTTCAGAGAGATATCCCATAACTTAAAATAACCATAATATTTCTGAAAAGTACAGGTAAATTCGTTTACAGAATGTAGATTTGATGTTTCCTCATGATTAGATTCAGGTTACACATTTTGGGCATGGGAACTGTTCTAGATTAAAATGGGTTAAGAAGACATTATAACTAAATGCAACATGTGATCCTGGATTTTCTTCTTTTGCTATAAAGGATATTAGTGAGAGAACTGATGAACTTTGAAGAAAGTCTACCCTTGAGATAGGATTTTATCAGTGTTAACTTACTGATGTTGATACATTTACTGTTACAAAAAAGGATGTTTTAATTTTAGGAAAATATATATTTAAGTATTTAGGCTGGTAAAGGAGCCTCATACTACAATTTATTCTCAAACATTCAGAAAAAAAATAATGCATGTGTGCAAGTGTGTGTATAAAAAGAGAAAAAATGATAGAGCAAATGTGATAAAATATTAATATTGGGGAATCTTGGGAAAGGGTATATCAAAATCCTTGGGCTATTTTTGTATTCTTTGTGACTTTTCTGTAAGCCTAAAATTATTTCAAAATTAAATTAAGAAGCTATAGGGTATTTTGAATGTGTTTATGCACATTTTAGATTATTTCCACATTTACATATATACTTAGGCAAGAAGACCTGAAAAACAAATTTTAACCTGAAACTAATTTCTAAGATCCACTTTACAGGAAATTAAACCCAAATACTAAAGACATTTAGCAAGCCAGCTTATCTACAAACTGAATCATAGTAAAGTGAATAAAAGCAAACAAATTGAATAAAAAGCAAGTTAAAAATCACAAAATATGGTAAAAATATTTTTAAATTAGTTTCTTTTTCTTTTAAAATTTAGATAAAATATTTTCCCAGCACTTGGGAAAATCTCTACCTGTCATTTTATAAATGGGCAGGTTTCTCAATAAGGGCTTTAATGTACAAATTAACTCAGCAAAATTCTAAAATAGAGTCTTTTTAAAAGTAACAAACATATGAATTCACTTTATTTCAGTGGCAGGTATGTTAGTGCCTTGCTTGGACATGTTTCAAGTTCTTACTGTGACAAGAAAAAACTTTGAAAGCAACATAAAAGTTTAGAGTCATCTTGGTCAATTAATTAAATCAAACCACGGGCCAGAAAACCAAGTTACACGAGTCTTTTCACAGATTTTTTTTTTCTTTTCACAGTGTCATCTTGCACAGAGCATACAAGCAAAATTATATATGACATATATAAAAGCATTCACAAAAAATAAGCAAAATATTACACTTTGCTTTAAAGGCATTGTCAACTTTGGATAGAAGTGAGCTTGTATTTAATCCCTAATACCCACATCATTGTACATTCAATTAAATTAGGTTAGAAAACTGGGCCATATCATTGAATAGTGGTGCCTTTTCACGATTAAGAAAAGCAACATGGCTTAGAGAGCCCTTCTGTCATGTCATTCATTCTAGCCAAAGGCCATCCCTGTTCTTTAGAGCATACTCAAAAAGGAGGCACAAAAAATGAGAACTCATAACAAAGTACCTCAAAGAGAGTCATGGATAGGGAGTTATAATGTGGTGGGCAGGTTGTATGTCCAAGTAATCAGGAAAGAAGACTGCAAGAAATTCTCCAGATTAAAAATGACCTTAAAATCAGGTATTCATCACAAATTGTGTGTTGGGGGAGATGGTAGGGGGGTTGGGAGCGACAGAGAGAATATGAATAAATGAATGACCAGGGAGTTTGGCTTTGGACCGTACAAAGCATTCTGGCATCCTCAGGTCTGGTCTTTTCCCTAGAAGAGAGTGGTTTCAGTTGTCAGGTATTAGAGAGAGCTTAGACCTATCACAGGGGTCACTGGAGAATTTCCATCACCACGGTTGAGCCCAGACCAGCTCCCAAGAACTGATGCTAAAGTCACTGCAACTAAGGTCTAGTCAACCTAACCAGAGAAAGCTTCCATAGTCTAAGTGGAGTTTGAGCTAGGAAAGTAATGGATCTGCACTAGACAGAAGACAAGTTCTTGTCAAGTCTTACCATCGTTCTGAGAGGTGATACCACCGATCCCTAGCAAGAGTAGGGGAAGCAGGGAGCAAGGATGAAGCATCCACGGGCATTCAGCTTTTTCTGACTGGTGTCCTCACAGTCTGACTTCATTGCTTCATGTGAGGTATCATGACAGTCATGAACTTAATCCATGCCTGTATTCAAATGCTTTAGCACAGCATGGAGTTGCAAACAGAATTTACTTGGAGTTGGGTCTGCTACTATTTCCTCTTGACTTACATGAAAAAAGTTAACTTCCAGCAGACTGCTGCCTGGTTGAAAAAAAGTGAAAGTGAGTGGCACACACGAGGTCATACCATACAGATAGAAATACACTCTCTACCTTATTGCTTCACCGAGAACGTGATTGTAATTTTTGCGCTGCCCAGTGGATGGACACTTCTATCGGCAGCCTTATGACAGCTAAATGTACTGCTAGATGGGATATGATGCAACTTGGGTTAGAAAAAAAGAGTGATTGGAAGGGGGAAAAAAACCTACAAGGTTTCAAGCCTATTTATCAATGTCTCTCAACCTTTTGTAATTTTAATGAACTTTCAATCCGAGGTCATTTACAGACGTGTAGCTGAAACTAAAAATTAAGAGCTATATTTTATTAGTTTAGTGTAAGTTAACATCTCTATGGCAGTGATAGGGCAGTTTGCTTTTAGAAACTGAGGTGTGATTCCAATAAGTGTTAATATCAGGATTTAACAATAAAATTCATTGGGGGGGGGGAGGGAGAAGAGAGGGCCTTTGTTTGTATAATAAACACTATTTAAATCTCATGAAAATCAATTTCTGTGTTATTGTACTGAATTTTCCTTTGATTTCCAGAAGATCACTTTATACACTCAGCTCTACGGATTGTCCATTTATTAAGTCTCATTCAAATTTGAGAAACCTCTCAAAGTGAATGAAAATAGATTCCTCCCTCCCCGCACTGAGAAAGAACTATACCCTTCCATTTTAACTCAGTTTAAAAGGGGAGAAAATATTAAAAAGGAAAGAACAGCTTCTGAATTCAATTGATTCTCTTTCTCCTATTAAGACTTAGTTGAAAATTGGATATCCAATTTACCACCGAGAGGGTATTCAAATATTTCTGTTCAATCCCTCATTGCTTCTAAATTCACTCAAAGGCAAGATTATTAATTCCTCCTGACAGAAAATCAAGATTTAATGAGCAGCTGACAGCCCTTAGGAATTACTGGGGAAATTTAATGCAATAGTTTTGACTAAATAATGTGCTTTTACATATATAAGAAACACATTACGCAGAGTAACGAACATACAGTAAATGTTCGTTTAGCAGTTAAATTTTGGACAAGTGATTCATTTTACGGGAATATATATTTTTATCAAACTTCCAAGGGAAAAAAATAAAAAGCTACCTCACCTCCTACATTGTTACCCAGACTATATATTTCGGCAGCTGGCCACAAAATTTTCTCGCATTCATTTTTAATTCAACTAAACAGCTCTTCTGCCTCTTGCTAAGTGCTAGGTACTGGAGGAGATAGGGTAAAACAGTGTGCCTACTTTCAGGACTTCAAATCTAGGCTGTGGTGGAGACCAGACACAGAGACAACTATAACACAAAGGAGAATTAAATGCAATGGCAGAGGGGGAAGGGAAATAGCACTGGATTTGGGGGTGAGCAGGTGGGGGTGGTGTGTGTGTTCAGGTGGCAAGTCTCCATGAAGGAATTTGTATTTTTTGTTTGTTTTTGGGGGGGAGCTGTTTATTTGTTGGGGAAGATGATTAGGTTTACTTATTTATTTATTTTTAAATGGAGGTACTGGGGACTGAACCCAGGACCTCGTGCATGCTAAGCATGTGCTCTACCACTGAGCTATACCCTCCCCACCAGGAATTTGTATTTGAATGGGCCTTGAAGAATGGATATGGTGACAATGAGGGGGGAAGCCATAGAGGTAGGAAAGGTCAGGTATAGTCAGAGAAAAGGGAATCATTCAGTTAGGCTGGAGTAAAAGGTAGATGATGAGAGAATAGTGGGAAACACAGGCAGAAGTCTACTGAAGCCACACCATGGAAGGCCTTGAATACCAAGTTGAGTCCCTAATTAAGTGTTCAGTTCAGCACGCCAACTGGATTCTAAGTACCTCAGGCACAAAGACTGTTTCAGTGTGTCTCTTCTGTTTCCATAGCAGCCAGGGGCAGCAAGCTGGGATACAGAGTAGGTCTGCAATACACACTCAAGAAAGCGAATGGGTTGTAAAATTGTTTTTTAATGGACTTTTTCCCTTTTCCTTTTCTTCAGCCTTCTTTTTAAACTTCCTTTTAAAGTAGACTTTAAATTGCCTTCCTCAGATGAAAACATGAATAGAATGTTAGCCCAATGATTCAGACAAGCATTAGAGTCGCACCTAAAAGAATCGGCCCCTGCTGGAGCTCAGGTAGTCTGCAGAGTCTGGTGCCCCTTGAACCCAAACTGTTAAAGTAATATCTTGTGGTACATTTTATAGGAAAGCTGACTTCCAGTCAGTAAAAATGACATGCCCTAAGTGATTTTTATATAGGATTTTAGCTTTCAGAAAGCTTCCGTAGGGAAATAACATCAAAACTAAAATTGGTGTGGAAAAATAGAGATGCAGAAACACTGCATCCTGTGCATTGATTTTATTTCTGGTCCCCTCTCTCCTCAGAGGGACACTCTACAGCAAACTGAAAAGAAGCTAGTGACAACCCATTTGTAAATTTCATTTTGTTTACTGTAATGACAATTGAATCGCTTTGGTTTTAGATACTCTACATAATGGCTAACTATTGCATTAAATAATATTCATTTAAGTATATATATATTATTGATTTAATATTCTACTAGCTTTCATTTCATGGGAAGAGGATGTTTTATAGGCTTGGAGTGCAATTTAAATAAGCCTTACTAGTGTTCCCATTCACTTCCAACTATAATTTCATGTGATACAATACTATTTGAATCTCTGGGACAGTAGAGGGGTGATAATTGAAGGAGTTTGATATGAAGGGTACTTCTTGTGTTTCTGATGAATAAATGTACCATGAATTAATCTTTTTTTCTATCAAGGGTCAACAATTATTATAAAGAATCAATTTACATCTAAGGTTGCTGATAGATCTGAGAGTGATAGAAAAACCCTAGTGCCTGACACCAACTGGTGCTCAATGTTTATTGCAGAAGTAAAATATAAATATTCCCATTACTACTATCTTTCAATAGATTCAAGAATAATACATGTAGAGACATTTAAAACATGCTAAACAGAGGCTCTACAAGGAGTAATTTAAAATGGTGGCCATAAAACATGATACATCGCTTTGCTGTACACGAAACTAACACTGTAAATTGACTACACTTCAATAAAATTAAGAATTAAAAAACAAATCAAAAAATGATTCCACTTAAGAACACCCTAAACTTGGCCATGATTTCTTTCCTAGTCCTTCAAATTCTGTGATAGATTAAATAAGAACACATATCACATACAGCTTCTCGCATTTAGAGGTAGAATGTCTTCCCCACCCCTTTCATCTTGGCTGGCTTTGTGACCTGCTGTGACGAACAGAATGCAGTGTAAGCAACATTGTGCGACTTCTGACCCAGGCCTCACGAGACTGTGTAGCGCCATTCTTGACCTCTTGAAACACTGCACTGGCCACGTAAAAAGTCTGCACTTCTTCCTGGAGAGGCCACGAGGTTGGAAATGCTGGGCTGACAGTCCCAATTAACAACGGGGCATGTGAGCGAGTTCACCCTGGACCATCTGGACCCAGCAGAGTGTCCACAATACTAGAGTCGCATGAGTGACCTTAGGCGAGACTAGCAGGGGAACTGCCCAGCTGAGACCTGTTCAAATTACAGCATCATGAATAACTGTTTTCAGCTCTCAATTTGAGATGGTTTGTTACACAGCAATTTACAATAGCTACCTTCCAATAATAATACACATCATTTCTTGAGCCCTTTATTCTTTCTACTCTATCTTGCTTGCTTGCTCTTGTCATTTTTCATCTTGATCTCAGCCTACTTATTCAGTATTTCTTGGCTTTTAAAAATGTCTCCTCCTGGTCATTTTCTCCACTATATACTGGTTATGTTTTTGCTACTGAGTTTAGCATATATGTTTATAGGACCAATAAGCAGAATCTTGTGTTCCAGAATATAGAAGGATGCAACCACCACTCACAGCCCTGTCACGTAAGGGGATTATGTCTCCCTTGGACGTGCTGTCACAGCTCTGCAAAACTGTGTGAAAAGGTAACAGGTTAAACTGTCAATTTGGAATCTAAAACACCATTAGGAAAGATCCACTGAGAAGTCCTATTGCTTCACATTTAGCAGATAATAGTGAATCACCTTTTTCTGAGCTGATACCCACAGAGAATTGCCTTTGATAGACCCAAATCAGAATGTGAGATTAAATGACCAAACCCATGCCTGTATTTACTTACATTTAATACAAGCCACATCTCCCGAATATATCTGAATTCTCTAAACCAACAACTTAGCCTGAAAATCTGGGCCTGTAGCATCCGATACTAGTTGAATTCTCATATAAACCTCAGCTAACGTCTTGCCCTACCCTTACCTATCCCTCTGCCTGAAGCCTGAAAAACTTACTGAGGGCCTTCTGTCTGGGAGGCTGGCATAACTGGTTACCATATGATGATGTTAAAAATTAATAATGCCGTGGCAGCAGCACCAAGACACCTAGCAATCTGCTTAATCTCCTGCCTTTCTGAAAAAAAGAGCATATTCTGAATCAGCTCTCATCTGATTCTGCTGAAGCATTTGGACCCACACTGTGCTTCCAAGCAGGCTGACATGCCAAAACCATCAGAAAAACTGACCATCCCCTCTTTCTTCATCACATTCTAGGAGATTTCACCATCCCCCTTTGCAATATTCTTTCATATTCCTTCTAGAGTAAAACAATGCTTTCAAGTCCATGATCCTACTTGGTAATTTAAACAAGATATCTTTAATTTCTCCTAAGACGAGATAGAAAAACAGCCTCTCTTTAGAATTCGAGAACCACATCAATCTTTGTTTTTGTGATTATGTTGCTCTTCTGCCCTCCTGGCCAGGGCATATAATGGAAAGAAAATTCTTGAAAGCAAACAGTGAAGCCAAATTTGTCCTGGCACGTGCACCCATGCACACACACACACATGTATGAACACCAGAAATATGAACAATCACTCTGGATTTTTCCTCCCCTTACCAGCTCAAGTGTATCATGTCACAGCAATGTAGAAATATTTGCATCCCCTTGGGATATGGCAGGAATGGATCAAGTCCCCCAAACCTTTTTTAGACCATTATATCTTCCTGTTGAGTAGTCTGTTCCACTTTTCATTGCATGTGATAGACAGACCATGTTGACCAGAAAGATGACTTGAGAGAATGAAAGTTTGCTTTCCTCTGTGAGATGAATTTACCCACCTTTCCACCAGCCTCGGTTACAATATCACAGTACTTCTTTGCGACCTCATAATGATTCCTGTAGTATCTATAAAAATCATTTCATCCCAATTTTAAAAATGCTAAATGCAAATGCTGCAGTGAAAAAAGTGTTGAGTACCCTAGTAAGTATCTAAGTGGATTGGGACCCTCATGAAATGTAATTAACTCTCTTCTCTTCTCCTTATCCTCTTCACTTGAATTTTCTTTAATTTCCTTCACTTCAGAAACAGAATTCTAGTTTGGCATTTAATATGTGGGAGGAAATATCGTGGTCAATTGGGGAGTCAGGTGACCCATGAGGAATGGGCAATTTTTACCATGCCCATAAGTCGTAAGTGGTGGGTAGTTTTTCTTACGTCCCTCTCTTTCACTTTCCTTCTCTCTCTGTCTCCTGAGAGCTCAAGAGAATTCTATGAACATATCCTCTGTAGAACATTCAACGTAATTGCATGAACAATTACTAGAAAAGCTACAGAATTATTACAAATAAAAAAATTTAAGTATCTGCAACTGATGATTAGCAAAGGCACTGCTAAACACTGTTTGGCTTCTCGACTATCTTCACAGCTAATTGTTATTTGTTAAGCACTTGCCTTCACAGCTTTAAAATTCTGTAGTACCTACCGTTTTACACATGATGGATTTGTATCTTCTAATCAGTTGCATAATGATGATCAATTCCCTATTAATAACTTGGTGATATTAAGTTATTTAAGATTTTCCTTGTATTCTTAATTTACAACCTTGTTTTTAAAAGCATGCAAAACAATTACATAGGATTTTAAGTCCTTTAAACCGTTCTAAAGTTACGTATGACTTCACTTAACCCTGGCAAGATGCTAATTACCAGAAAATTCTACTGTCGATTTTGCAAATCAATGAGAAACCGTTAACAGCTGGTTTGCATTTGTGCACAGGGGTAAATTATACAATATTTTCTCTAAACTCCTGTGACAGTGTCCATTTCTACTTGACATTTCCCACCTGTAGAACTCTTCTTTTTTTAATTAAACGCACACACAACCTTGGGGTGGGAGTGGGAAACAGGACAAAGATAAATGAAACAATAGAAAACTGTGTCCATTCATCTAAGCCTTTAAAAAATGTACAGATTTTTCACTCAGAGCTTATCAATGACTCATTGCAGTTCATATGTTTGTCTCCTCTGGATCCTAAATTGAGCAATTTGGGGCAAACAGTTGCTAACGCCAGTAGCGTACTGAGTATGACAAAGGTAAAAGACACTGCTTGTCATTTACGGATCTTTCACTGCTAGAGCAGATGGATAATCATAGGCCAATCGCTTCAATTAATGCCTCTGGAAAGCAAAATACTTTGTATCCAGTGGCATTTCTTTGCTCATTTTTCTCATCAGTAAATTCAGCATAAACCTAAATAATCTATAATGAAGTAAACATGTAACCCACTTCTTAATGAATGGGTACTATATGCTTATAGTATGATGGGGACAGTATATGAGGGATAAATTTGTGTATATTTTTCTCTATTTTGTTTTCTCATTCTCCAAGGTGCTACCCAGTAGAACAGGGTCTCAAGATCGAATTAAGTGAAGTTACAAAAAATAAAGTTACATTTCTTATGCACCTAAATTTGTGGATTTCAGACTCAACCCTATTTTACATATATTTATATACATATTTACACACATGCATATATATGTATATGAAGTCTAATATTTCTGAGCTCTTTTAAAATTGAATGCCAAAATTAAAGGAAAAAAAAAAGATGATATGTCAAAAGAAGTTTATATACATCTGTCCATACCAAAGGAGTCTTAAATGCAATTGCCAGGTCCTCTGTCTCTTCTTTGCAGGCTACTGCTTTAAATCTAAATTATTCTGCTTTCAGAAAATGACATATGCCGATGTCTGGCTCAGACCTAATGAAACTCAAGTGAATTCCAACTATGAACCTGTAAATTCTTCCAGGATTTGGCTTTTAAAAAACCCAATACATTTGAAGGTCAATATCAAGAAAGGAGAGGAAGGACTACATTGTTTTAAGTCAGAATTTAGTCACCCCTTTTACCCTTTAGAGAACCTTGGACCTTGTGCAGAGACCTCTCTGGAAGATCTACTCTAATCATAATTGAAAATCTGCCTACATTTTTTCAGGCTACACTGCCTCACTGCCATGATTACAGCTAAGGCACCACAGAGAGTGGGACGGATCAGACTCATTCCGACTGCTGACAAGTATTTTTGTCCATGGGTAGATTTGGGGGGTAACCTTTTAATATTCAGCTATTTAATCCTTTTGATTAGGTTACAAAACCAGTTGCTGTAATACAGTGAGCAAGATGTTATCTGCTTTTCTCTCTTCTAAGTACATTTAACATTCAGAAAATGAAAATGGTCAGTCGATTATGAATGCAAACAAAACAAAAAGCAAAAACTAAAGACAGACTGATTAAATACAGTTTAAAGTAATCTTGTAGAACCAAGGCACTGTAAGTGCAGTCTTAGTGGAGGCTTGAATCTATGCATAGGTGCAACTGTCTTTATTCCGGGTTTTAGAGATAGATCTACTTAGACAGAAATCAACCACAAAGGAAAAGTCAATTTAGTTTATCTTCACTTTTGATTTTATTTGAGAGAGAGTTTTTGGCTAGCGCAGCACCCTTTTCAATTTGTTTCTGTATAATGTGCAGCAGATACACTTGATTAATGAACTGATTAGTAACTTCTTTAATTATTTTCCAGTAGGTTTTTTTCCCCGCATTATCAAAGCTGCAACAAACCCTTTAAGTTACTGTTCTCTAACTATGGTATTCCAAAAACTTTAAAAACAAATTTGTTTTCCTAGAGAGGATAAACAGAAAATATGAGCGATGTCTAATTTCAAAATAGGATCCTAAGACGTCTCTTACGTGGAAATCCTGTATCTTTCATTTCTCTAAGAGCTTTAAATGTCAAGGGATCCTAAAGATATTCGTGAATGAGCACTTTACACACAGCCCAAACAACTAGAATTATTAGCAGGGGGAAATACTTTTACAATAAATATAATAGGTAAGTTATACAAAGAAATATGGAGAATATTCTGGATGTTATTAATAAGCCAGTCATCTTTAAGCCATATTATGTCCAGAAATGAAATATTTGATAATTTAGCACAAAGAAAGGGCAGGCTAGATACTGGATGTGACCTACTACATTAGTTACCTAATGCCACCTAACAAATTACCCCAAAATTCAGTGGCTTAAAAATAAACAGTTCTTATCTCACAGTTTGTATATGTTGAGAATCTAGGCTTAGTTTAGGTGGTGCCTCTGGCACAAGGTCTTTTCTGTGGTTGCAGTCAAGCCATTGGCCAGGGTTTTGATTTTATCTGAAGGCCCAACCAAGGTGAAAGATTGAGGCAGGATAGTCTTCCAAGTTCCCTCACAAAGTTGCTAGTAGCCATGGACTCCCGAACATGTGAGCCTCTCCTTAGAACGCCTGAGTGTCCTCCCAACATGGCAGCTGGTAACCCATGAGAGGGCCAGAGAGAGCGCACACAAGATGGAAGCCAGGCCTTTTTGTAACCTAATCTCAAAAGTGACATCCCATCAGTTTTTCCATATTCTATTGTTAGAAGCAAGTCACTAGGCCCAGCTCACACTCAAACGGTATGAATACCTAAAGGCGGGGATCATGAGGGACCATCTAAGAGGCTATTCACCAGACATTCTAAACTGTTGAAATTAATCAAACAAATCTACTTACATAAACTTGAACCTTATTATTGCTTCACCTAAGTGGTCTCTCTCCCTTCCATCTAGCCTTCATGTAATTGCCCAATAGATCATTCAAATATCAGATGTGATTCTGAAATTCTATTGCTCAAGAACCTTTAATGGTTCCCCACTGCATGCAAAATGCTGTTCAAACTCCCCAGTCATCTATTCGGTCTCCTATGATATGACTTCTTACTCTAGTCGTCCTAGACTACTTGTAAACACTGAACACTTTCCCACCTCAGTCTCTCTGTCTGAAATGCCTCCACCCCACACTTACTTCCTCTCCTCCTATTCTACTTTTCCCTGTCAAAGTTTAACCCATTCATTTAGGATCCAATTCCAATACTTTTTCTGCCATGGATGCTTCCAAGAGGTCCCTAGTAAAATTCAATCCTTCCTTCCTCCATATTTCCATACAACTTAGTTTTTACCTGTATTATAGAATTATCCACATGTACCATATTAAAATTATTTGCCTCTATATTTGTCTGCTCTGATAAACTGTATGCCCCTTGAAGACAGGGATTATGGTTTATTAAGCTTTATTTTTCAAACTTTACAGAACCTAGCACTGTGCCTTGCTTACAATTCAGCAGTAAATAAATATATTTCAGACTCAATCACTTGTGTATAAATTTGTGTAGTTTTTGTATAATGCAGGTCTCTATTGGATCTCACTCAATCTGATGAGATATTCTTTGGCAACAGTATTTTATGAGGTTTCACGGTCTATGATTCCCAATCCAATATTTAAACATACTTGAAAAGAGTGCAACTGGGCTGCTGGATTTACAGAGGCAAAGGGTGTGAAGCCAAAATGCCTTTGAAGGAAGTGGTAAATGAGCCAGTGCAGAAATTCTACAGATAGGTATTTCGAGTGTGGGATATTTGAAGGCCTTGGTAATTTAATACACTCTAGTACAAATATGAAATGGCGATTTGTCTTTTAGGATATTTGTCATACCTCCAATATTCTATTTGAAAAATAGCTGATCCAAATGTTGGGGATAATTTTCATGCAGTTATAATGTGTTAAGATCAGACCAATAGCAATTTCTTAAAAATTAAAAAGCTGACTCATAATATTTTCATTCTAAAGAGCCAGAAGCGCTCATGTAGCTTCATATGGTCAATAATACATCTGAATAATTTGCTAACTGGGGTTCTTATTCATGGCAAAATTTATATTGAGTATTCAAGGTAAAAACTGGTATTAAGTTTTTAATAGAGATTGATTTTGTCTTTGTCCATAAAATGCCACATATTATAATAGTTGAGCCTGAATTTCCACTGATACATTTTAATACTTATACTCTTTACAATTCACTTATATGCATTTTCCTCTCGACATAATTCCTCATTTACTAAAGTCCTTGAAATTCTTAGAATTCCTTGGTATTACAAGTGGTTTATTTGTATGGCAGCTCCATGAAGTGTAAAGCAATCATCTCATTTAGACAGTGCCTTCCCTAAGGATGCATAAAAGATTAGAATGAACACTCTATTCTCTGTTGTTTGTATACGTTATGTTCACCTATATTACCATGTATGGGAACCACAGTCTTTTAATCATTTTCTACTGTTTTCATGTTTTCTGTAACATATAGTACTTGAAATATTGATTTATATTAATATATCAATAAATCTCAAATTATATTTGCATACTTTCTTATTTTAAAAAATAGATGACAGATAGTGACCTTGAGCATTTATTCTTTATCAAATATAAAAAATGTTATGGTATTTTATATTTTCAGGAACATTCTGATTTTAGAATTTCTAACTTTACATCTCATATGAAACATAATATTCCCAAGGCATCTCATTTTTAAGATAAATTATTTAAAAATAATTTTAGATTTGCAGAAAAACTGCAAAGATACTACAGAGTTCCCATATACCTTATGCCCACTTCCCCTATTATGATTATCTTCATTAGTGTGCAACTTTGCCACAACTAAGGAATCAACATTGATACATTATCATTAGGTCAAATTCATACTTTATTCTGACTTCCTTACTTTTTACTTAATGTCCTTCTTCTGTCACAGAGTCTCCTCCAGGATATCACATCACATTTAGTTATGATATCTCTTTGGGCTCCTCTAGACTGTGACAGTTTCTCAGACTTTCCTTATTTTTGACAACCTTAGTTTTCAGGAGTAATGGTCAACTATTTTGTAGGGTTGTCCCTCATTTTGGGTTTGTCTGGTATTTTCCTCATGATTAGACTGACGCTGTATGTTTATGGGAAGAGGACCACAGTGGTAAAAGGCCATTTTTATCACATGAAGGGAACATATCATCTACATGTCTTATCACTAATGACACTGACCTTGATCACCTGGCTGAGGTAGCCAATGAACCTAATTTCTGTAATTTTTATTTATCCAAAACATATCAGAGACTTAAGTAGGTAACTAGAAAGTTGTTAGGTAAACAATTCTTTTCACCTCTTTTAATTTATTTATGTATATACTAAGTAGTTAGGGTTCATGAGGATGTTGAATTATTTTTTTTCATTAAAATATTTAAATTATTCGCTATTTATGGGGAATGCTAAATAGAAAAGATTACATTTTTAAATTAAAAATGTTTAAAAATTAAAATTAGGGTTGTTACACTGAACAGAAATTGCCTTTTATAAATTCACTATATATAAAAACACCAGTTAGTAACTATGATACAAACATTTTATAATATAATATTGATATAGTACAACTTTCATCTCTTTTATCATGATGCCTGAAAAACCTCATCTCTAATTCTAGAAAATGGCCAATATACTTTTAAAATAAATGATATACATAATTTATAAGAATAGGTATGAATGAAAACCAAATTTAAAATTTAAGTACTCCCAACCACAAAGGATTTAGGTAATGTGGAAGGGCAGAAGGAAGAACAGAAATACATAAATTAGACAAAACATGAATAAATGGATGAGGTGACAATATGTTATAGACATAGGAAAGCAAAGGCCAAAAAGTTCAAAAGTAGATTAAAAAATTCAAGAAAAATCAAGGTATTTGGAAACTATAGAATTCTGCCATTAAATCAATTAAAATACTCTCATTTTTTCAAGAAGCACTGAAATCATGTTTATATTTACCTGGTGTATTGTTTTAGGAGAGTTTATTGTATAACTTGTTAGAGAGCATTTATATATTTATCTTGATTCTAGAGCAAAAATCATTTGATTTTAATTTCTGCTCATTTTTATTGAATTAGATTGAATAGACTACTCTGTAATTCCATAGAGAATAATTTCCTTTATTAGAACATTGTTGAAGGAAATCAATTGGATTCTTTTGAAAATTACCAAAAAATATTATTGTGGGTTTTTTTTTTTTTTCTATTCCAAAAGAAATTAACACAAGATGACTTGCAACCATTGTGGTAAAGATTGGTTCAGGCAAGAATCATCAATAGTTGTTAAATCTACAGAGGAAGTTTGATGTAGAGCAATATATTTACATGGTTTTAAAGTGTCTCCCACAGATTGCTTATTAGTTCGAACAAGGAAAATAGTACCTATTAAGTGGAGACACCAGCCAACACATCGACTAGGTGATCAAAATGACAATCACCAACGAGGGCCAGAAAGACACTGTGCGCCTCCAGATGTGAAACCCTAAGGAGGAGATACTTGGCTTATGTAATATTCTGAATGGAAGTGCCTAACCTGAATCTAATCATCAGAGAAATCCAAACTGAGGAATGGTCCATAAAACAACTGACCAGTGTTCTTCATATTAAAAAAAATGATGCAATGTCATGAGGAACTGGTCCACAGTAAAGGAGACTAAAAAGACAAGACAACTAAATGCAAGGTAGGGTCCTGAAATGGAGGGGAAAATGCTATAAAAGAAATCATTGGGACAATCGACACAATTGGAATACAGACTATGGACTGTTAATTAGATGAAAGTATTATAGTAATGATTAATCTCCTGAATTTGATAATTATACTGTGTTTACCTAAGAGAATAATCTTGTTAGGAAACTGTCACTGAACTCTTAAGGAGTAAAGGGGCATGACAAAAGAAAGGTGGCCAAATGTTTGAAATCGTGAATCTGTTAAAGGGTATACAGGCGTTTTCAATACTGCTCTTGCAACTTTTCTGTCCATTTGAAATTACTGCAAATAAAAATTAGAATAAAAGGATGTTTGGAGAACCCAATCCAGACGGCTTGTCTGCTAAGATAAAAACTGACTGATTACATATTAAATACAGCAGACAAAAACCCACTTGGCCATGTCACTCGCAAGTCGCTGGGCTAGCTCACTCTGCAGTTAGTCAGCTGCCTTGTCTTCAGGACAGTCACACAGTCTATGGAAAGGGTCTTCCTCCTGACGAGGAGGAATTCATGTCTTAAGATAGATTTTAATTTTATGCTAAGGGAGGGGAAGGAATATTTATCAGTTTGTTTCTACAGTATGTTAGTGATTTTTACTTTACTTATGATAAATTGATACCTTTCTTCAAACAGGAGCACAAGAGAAAAACAGTGCAGAGTTAAAGCTGACAGTACTTTTGGATTTGGGTTGACTTTAGGGATTACGTTAACCTATTTCTCTCGGCTGTTCTTCATATTCGCCCACTGGCAGAACCACTTCCTTTGTTTCGAACTGCCCCCTTGCCCAGTGTGGGGGGAAAGTCCTCTTTCTGGGAATGGTACTGGGCCACAATTTAAGATGGAATCAGATTTACTGACATCTAAGATTTGGCTTAGACTAGAACGCAGAATGAAATGCGGAAGTTTTACAGCTCACCAAACTGCCTCTGCATTCACCCAAGAAAAAAACGTTCCAAAGTGTTCAAGCGAGCTTTTCAGAAATATTACAGTTGTAAAATCTGTGACACCAGTAATAGTTGTGCCAAGAATGAGTTTTATTTTTGTAAGTTGTTTACCTGTGCCAATGTTTAAGTGTACTTCTGTGCAAAAAGATGCGGATAATAGTCCTCTTTATAGAAAAATCAATGCGCCCAAATAGTCATAAAATATAACACTGTGTACATGTACATGCATTATGCAAGTACAAATAGATCTACATGGGCCAGATGTGAGCTAATCATTCTGGAAGTTCTGTTTAGGTATATAATATTAAAAAATGCTGAAAGGGCTTTTTTCCTCCGAGTGAAGCCATACATTTCACGTTACTCCTAGCAAATTATATCTGACATGTAATTTTAAAATGAAGTTACTCTAATCTAAAGTAATAGTGCGACAACACGGATAAGCACTGAAGCCTTTCCTGAGACAAAATGGATTTTAAAATTCCAGAAACTTTTAGCTACAAGTAATTAGAAATGCAATTTAGAACACTTAAAATGTATTTCTTTCAATGGTTAATTACATTAGAACAGCTATTGTTCCAAATGGTGATGGACTAATAAATGGTAATAATCTCCTCTCTACAAATTGGACTGCAATGTTTTAATAAACACTCTGTATGACCAGAGAAGCCTATTCTTCCAACTCTGAAAATTTGCTTCAGTAAAGTACTCTGTTGGCGTATATGTGGATACATATAGATACATGCACAAAACAGACAAATATTATGTGTATATATGAACATACACATTTAATTATAGTCTTGTAAAACAGATGGACTCTAAGAGGCATTTTCATTGTAGTGCATGCTATGTCTGGACAAATTCAGGGAGTAGAAAGGATTGTACTAAAATACACATCACTTCTAAAAATCATCTCAGATTTATGATGGCATGGCTTGGGTCCAGGTAGGTCTCTTTGAACAGAGGCTCCCTCCGCTTAATCTACAAAAGTTATCACTATTTCCTCTATTAGAAACAAAGAAACGAAGGAAAGGAAACAGAAAGAAAGAAATGGGAAGGAGGAGAAAGGAGACAATGGAGAAAGGATCTGAAACAGAAGTGGAAAAGGAAAGACATGGAAACGTGCAGGAGTAGAAGAGGGGAAGGGAGAGCAATCACCCTGCTCTTGAAAGTGTGAAAACTCACTTCCACAGGTACACTGACCACAGGAAAAAGGACCATCAGTAGGAAAATGAACAACCTAAGGTCGTGGTCACAACCAATTCTGCCACCCTACAGATAATGTGAATTATTTCATTTTTAAAATCAAGGTCAAAAGCAAATAGGTAGTATTGTAAATCAACTATAGTTCAATTTTTTTTTTAAAAAAAGATGCTAAAATAAAGCAAATAGATGGTGATGAGAACATGATCATGAATTTGGGATGATTTTTAATGAAATCTTAATGAACATTTATTTTATATTTCTGGAGATTATTTTTCTACTCATACAGTTAGTACCCAACACCCCCTCCATAAGCACTCCTTACTTCCTGCCCCCCCCACCCTGTTTCAGTCATTGACCCCACATATCTCATTTAGGATAAAACCAATTCAAATAATGCCACCTCAGAAATGATAAATAATAGTGTCATGCATCCTTTTCTCTGGCCACAACCTCCTATGTTTCCAGCTTTTTCACACAGTGACTCCTGCTGTACCCATTCTTCAGTTTAAAAGGCATTTCTTATCTCTGGACCCCTCTACTTTGTTTTTAGCTTTATGTCCCTTCATGTCCTAACTTCTTTCCATCTTTAACCTAGAGCCCAGAGATATCCATTGTTTTGTTGCATTTATCAGCGACTGGCTAACCCAACAACCATTGCCAATTACACTGTCCCTCACCTTTAGAAGTGAAAAAACTAAATATCCACTTCACCAGCATCTTTTGCAGCGAGACACGTAACACAGTCATTGCCAATGAAATGACAGTGAAAGTTTTCCTGATAAAAGCAAACGATAGAGCTGGCATTTGCCCCTTCCCCCACTCTATCCTGCCCTAACTGCAGACAGAACTCCTGAAGCTGTGAGATCTATCTTGTGTCCATGGAGGAAAGGTGAAAAGAATGGGATTCTAGCCCTAACACGCTCGAGCCACTGAACCAAGGGGAAAAGCCACCTCCTTCCAGTCTTGTTATATGAAACTAATAAATGCTTATTTGTTTAAACCACTCTAAGTTGGGTGAGATGTTACTTCCAACCAAAAGGACTCTTATCTTCTCTCTGATTCCTCAATTCCCTGATTCGCTCTACTTCTCTTAAACTTTACTGACAAAACTCCAACTCTCAATCAACCTAACAGTCTTATGATTCCTATATTTCTACCTAAATTGATAAATATCACTAGAGAAAATTACAGAGACACATAGATTGATGTCAGTATAATCTCATGGACCATAACTTTAAGCCCATAATGCCTTCTATGTTTGCAGTCACCTTCCCTACTCACTTCAAATCTATGACCTTATCACCACCAGGACTTCTATACCCGTCACTCCCACCAAAACTGTTTGCATCCAAGGTCACCCTCAAACTACTTATAAAATCCGAAGGATGCCTCAATACTTATCCTCTTTGTTACTACATCCAAAGGACCTCTCTGCAGCATCAGTGAGTATCAACTACTCCCTCCTTCCTGAAACAGTCTTCACTAATGTTAATGACACTCTCCTATCTCCCTGACTATTCTTTAATTATTTAAAATGGATTCCAGTTCCCTGGTGAAAGTCTCCAGGTTGGCATCTATTTTCTTGAACATATTAATCACAGTAACCTTTTAATCATAGTAATTTTAAAGTCTATGAGAATGTCACTATCTATATCATCTGTAGTTCTATATCTATTGTCTGATTTTCCCCTTGGTCCAGTTTCATCATATGCCTATTCATCTTTGATTGAATACAGGTATTTTGTTTGAAAAAATTCTTCAGAGAGGATTCACTCTATCATTTGTAGGCAGCTAGAGTAGAGGCAGATCACCTTAATCTAATCAAGGAGCGACATGACTAGACGTCGAGGTGCAGGTTCAGCCTACCTCTAGTTCACCCCCATTCCTAGAGGATGGGTTCTTTGGGAGTTCCAACTGAAATCCTGAGGTGTTTCCTGGGGTCGCTCCTCCTTGGAAGGTCATCAACATGAATTGTTGTTTCCTCAGGAACTGTGAGATGGGGAAAAACTCCAACCTGTTTTACAGCCATTTTTTTTGCTCGACATCATTAGGCTTTCTCAAGCCATGCACAGCTTACACATTTGACAAATGGCTAGAAGGAAAAACTAATGAGTGCCAAGCTCACTTCTTTGCCCATCTCTTCTCTTCAAGATTTTGACCCCTCAAGAGCTGACTGCATTGACAGGAAATACACATGGCTAACTTCTCCGTGGTTTTCCTCACTCAGTATTTTAATGTAAGCCCTAGCTGCCTTGGCAGCTCTCCCATGCCTTCAAATAGAATTCTTGTCTTTCACATGGCTTCTATAGATGTTCTTAGTAGAGCCCTGTTCAGGCTCAAGTTACTCCATCATTGTCAGAAGTGGACATCCTTCTTTGGCAATTTTTGTTTTCAGTCTCCTCTCTAGGTCCTTGCCATGGCATTGAGTCTTAAATATGATTTCTTCTGCTAGCAACATTTGCCTCTCATCTTTTCTTTCTACTGTTTTACTCCTATCCATCTTTTAGGTATCAGCTTAGAATGCTCTGGGAAGTATTTGCTAATGGCCAAAGTCTGAGTCAGATGACATTTCCATACATGCCCTTAATACTCTAATACCTTCCATGTTAGCACTTAACACAATTCATTATCATTTCCTATTTACTTCTGTCTACCTGACCCCCGCGTGAAGGCAGAGACAATATCATGCTTACCACTGTATTTCCAGTACATTTTCAACTGGAACTCCATGCACTCAGCACATAGCCCAATAAATATTTGTTGAATGAATATCTGGCAATCACCAGGTGAGTGGCACAGAGAATCTATGGCTCAATGTCCTTCTTCCATCACCTTTCTTCCCTCTCTTCAGGGTAATCATGCTATGAGGAGTTCCTCACCTCCTTGCCCTTACTGACAGCTCAATTAATGCAATTCTGGGAAATCTATCACACCTGTATTCCTTGAACAAAGGCACGCTACCCCATGGTTCCCTACTGGTATGGAGCCGCATGCCAGGAAAAATCAATGTGAATAAAAAACATGATGGAAAAACAATGTACATAGTTATTGAATTCTCTCCAAAGACACCAAAGGAGGATTCTCTTTATAACGTGAAACAAAACTGAAAAAAAATTTTCCGTATCTTTCTCTGACTCAACCTTTCACAGGTCAAAGCAGCACATTCCCAGCATTTCTGTGTCCATTCTAAGATCTATCCTATATAACGGGGGAAAAAAAAGCCAATAAATAGTTTTCTCCCAACCTTAGCTTGTGCAAGCTCTGTAGATAACTCTTCCCTCCCTGTTTTACCTCTTTATAGTGTGCCTCAGCTTAGCCGAACATATTTCAACTCTTCTGTTTCTTTACATATATATGAAAGATGGCCCGAGAACTGACTAAAGAAGCAGGAACTCCTTTTCCTTTGGATGGTGGTGCTTATGGATTGCTAAAGCATATAAGTTATTTTCTTTACTCCTTTATATTTTATATCTGTATATGTCTCCTTTTTCCAAGAATTTCCTCTGGCACCATATTTCCACCCTCCCCCCCTTACTTTGTTTTGACCTCTAGCCATTAACTGACCTTAATCATAGTATAGTAGTCCCACTATAAAAACCCTATAACTGCAAAAAAAAAAAAAAAAAAAAAAAAAAAAAAAGAAGCAGAAGTTCACAAATTTTAAAATTCATTTAGGCTTCATAAAGAACACGTGTCACTTAAAGTCTTTAAAAATGCTCGGGACTCCTATTCTGAGACTTTATACCATTCCAATCTATGTTTTCATCCTCTTATAATTAAACTTGTTTTTCCTCAAGTAACACCATTTAGGCCAAAAATAGAAAATTCTCTGATTCAATGGTAGTGCTTTTAAGACTATATCACAAAAATGTGTGCTACTGTTCACTGCAAATGTATAGGATTTTGTTGACATGATTGGTATCCTGGGGGAGCCCAACCACCATTTATAATATTGCTTCTGTGGGAATATGCTTTCTGGGTTCCAAACAACTGACATCCAAACAAAGTTTTCCCACTTGAGTAATCAGCATTCAAACAATAATATGCCCTACATCTGTCTACAAGCCATTTGTAAGAAGGGTACTGCCTGTATTTGAAAAACACATGCTGGTACGTTGTTCTTAATCAGGGGGAAAAGAATTAGGATGATGAGGTTTCACGCCTGAGTTTTTCTTCCAAGTTTTCAATTATATTTTTCCCTTCTATCAGATGAGACTCACGTAAATCCTAAAGAAAATTCTGTCAGTACAACAGATGCTCTATTTTTAATCCTTGTAGAATAATTTTATACATGTAAAACACCAGCTAAGCATTCAGGTTACAGAAACCTCTCAGTAATTACAGAAATCAGTTTTTCAGAACCAAGTAGACATACTGGGACAGATGCTTCGTTTTCAAAATTTTGTCTACTGAATTAAAATTTTTCTTTCACTAGCAATAGACCCAATCAACATACTACTTTTGAATGGCATTGCCTACTGTCAGGAATTAGCCTTGGAACAACAGAGGAGGAAATGGTCAATGGCTATTTCCAGGATTAGAAGTTATAAAGCCAGGAGCAACTGAAGAATTGGGTAATGAGTGAATTAGGAGTGCTCTTGAGTACAGTACTAAAATGGCCAATGGCAGAGTCATGGTTGGGTGGGGAGCGAAATGAGACCAAGAGGGAATGAGACAAAGGCTTCTAGAACACCACAAAGTTGACTCCCAGGATTTGAACCTAGGTGGCTGGGCTCATTATTGTTAGAAATGGAGAAGGTAGAACGAGTGACATGCTTTCGGGGGGAAACAGACTCAGCACTGGGCTGCGATGGATACGAAAGATGGGACAAAATTCAATGCCTGTTCTTAGCTTTTTGTTAACAAGATGACAAATGGAAATGACGGCACTGGTCTTTGTTTTGCATTCCTTCTTCTCAAGTGGCCTGATTACAAAACTTTCCATTCCCATGGATTCAATAAGAGGAGATTCTATTTTAAGACCTCAAGAGCAGTGGCATTTTACCCTTCCGTTTGATGGGTCACTTTAGGACAGCCATTCAAATCCCTCATGTTCAGTGTCACAATCATCTGTAGAAAGCAACCTCTGCATGACTGCTTCAAAGACATTTGTGGAGGCTACGATCTGCTCAGGGGAAGAAAAGCTTTCTCAGAGAAAACCACACACTCCTGCTTGAGGTCATTTTTGTTAGGAAGCAGGTCTGACAAGGCTCCACTGATACTAACTCAACCTGCCATGCTAGGGCACGGTCATCTAAAGATGACGAGAAATTTCTTTGGACAGTCAAAATTGTGAAGTGATGGCCAGAGGCCTGGTTTGCTGACATTGATCAAGGTCAGATTTATGTATCTGAAGTAGGAATGAAGAAGCATTTTTCATTTATAGCAGTCATGCAAATTAGGTCTACAGTCAAGGGGGCTTACACGGAATCAAGCCAGGGGCAAAAGAGCTTCTGTCAAACCATTCCAGAGCTCTAGCGATTTATCTAGGCCCAGATACCGTCTGTAACATCAGTGTCAAAAAGGCCAAGGCAGATGAAACCGCAGTGAAAAACAAGATGGTATGTGAGCTGGGAGATTAGAGCCCTTCCATGTTTTTATTTTTCCTCATCAATTAATAAGACTGACCTTTAAAGTAAAAAGAATATAATTTCATATTCTTTGATATCTTAATATTTCACCTCAAAGCCACCCTCTGCTGGCCTGTTTGTTCTTTTGTTCATTCATTGATTCATTTATTCAAACATTTCTGAAGGGCCCATTAAGTTCCGAGTGACATGCTTAATGCTGGATCTACACACATGAACTAGACATTGTTCCCCCAGAGAGCTCATGGTCTAACAGGAAAGACAGGCAGGTAAAGAAATCAGCATGGAGTGGTGTGGGAGTTTGGTGAGGGCAATGTGCTAAAAGCATCAGGACAGAGCTGAGGAGATATATGCAGCCCCCTCTGGTTGGAGGACCAAACTGAGTTTTAAAGGATAAGCATGTGTAAAACAAGTGAAAAGAATAAGGAAGCTGGATGGACCTAGAGATGATCATACTAAGTGAAGTAATTCAGACAAAGGCAAATATGATACCACTTACATGTGGAATCTAAAAAAATGAGACAAATGAACTTATTTACAAAACAGAAACAGACTCACAGACACAGAAAACAAACTATGGTTACCAGAGGGGAAAAGAGGTTGGGAGGGATACATTGGGAGTTTGAGATTTGCAGATCCTAACTACTATATATAAAATAAACAACAAGGTTCTACTGTATAGCACAGGGAACTATATTCAATAGCCTGTAATAACCTATAACGAATAAGAATATACATATATATGTATAACTGAATCACTATGCTGTACACCAGAAACTAACACTATCTTGTAAATCAACTATATACTTCAATTAAAAAAAAAAAGAAGGAAGGCGGGTCGAGGCAGAGGGACACAGAGAGCAAACTTACAAAAGGATGGGTGGGTGAGAGCGTGGATAAGACAGGAAGCTGGGATACCATTTCGAAGATTGTTGCATCAGCTTGGCAAAGGGTGGTGAGAGATGGAAACAGGGCAGCGGAAGTTAAGATGGCGCAGGTGACTCATTCAAGAGATATTTAGGAAGGAAAAGAGGCAGGATATAGAGATCACGAGATGTGGAGACTTAGAGAAAAGGAGGAGTCAAGGGTCACGTCCCGTTCCTAGCCAGAGTGACTGGCTGGATGGTGGGGCTGCCTACAAAGAATCAAAAAAGGAAAAGATTTTAGAGGAAAAAGTGAAGAGTCTGATGTGTTGAACTGAAGGTGCCTGTGGAACATCTGGGTAGAACTGTCCAGTAGGCATTTGGTGACATAAGTCTGAAGTTCCAGGATGGACTGTGGGAACCATCTGTATGACAGATAGATCAAAACACGAGAGTGAGTACAGTCACACCGAGGTCTCACGTAGAGTGAGAAGGAACAGGGGTTGAGTGTGGAACCTTGGTCAACAAGAGCATTTAATGTGTAAGGAGAAAAAGAAACACCAATGGAAGGAGGAGAAACAAAGTATCGGAACACTCAGGGGAACGGTGGTGTCACAGAGATAACACTGAAGTACAGTTCTGTGAAGAAATCCACAAACAACCATGAAAATGGTGAAGATGCTGAAGTTTCTTCCTGGAGTTGGGTTCTAACACAGTTACAGCAAGGGTACGGTATCCTCATTGTCTTCGTGTCCTTCTGGGCTAGTGCCTTGCTTACTGTTCTCAATGAGTATTTATTGAATGACCTAATGAATGAATGTCTGTTAAGGTGAAGACTGTATATTGTTAAGTACAATAGAAAGGCACATGGACATGGAAAAGCACTTAAGCCATTTTTATTATGGCACCTGGGGTATTCTCTCGTTGATAATCAAATGGCAAATGAAGATAATGGTAACTCTCCAGTCTGGGGCAGACTGTTCAGGGAGAGGAGAATATTCATCACAGCACTTAAAATGGGCACGCTGTATAGCCCCGGTATACGAATTGATTCAACAAACATCGAGCAACTACTATAAATATTTACCAGACACTATTCTAGGCACTGGGGAGTCTTTGCATAACTAGAGAAGTCCGAACTTTCTTCTCCTATGGAGTTTACATGTCGGTGGGGGAAGAAGAGACAGACAATAAACAAATAAGTAGATGGCACATACAGATGCTAAGAAGAAAAAGGAAGCAGTAGGGTAAGGGGGAACTAGGAGGCAGGTATGAGTTTACACTTAAATCTAGTTATTTCTTATTTCTAATATGTGATTAGAAACTTTATGGAAAACAATATGGAAAATAAAAGATCAACAATATGGAACCAAATTATTGGGGGGGAAGTCTAACACTAGCAATAGTTCAAAATATTTTTAAGTAACTTAGAAAATAGAAATGAAATAGGTCCTAAAAAGTTGCCCAAAGGAAGTAATAGCTTCTATCTATTTCAAAGAATATTTTTAAGGGGCAGGTCTGGTTTTGAAACTGCTCCGAATTTTCTGGAATGAGTTCTTCCCTCAGATCTTCTTCTTTTTTTCCAAATATTGCCCCAAAAGGAGGGGGGCGGGTGGGTAACTAAAATTATGTCAAGACACAGCTTCTACAAAGTGAACCCGGGGAGTTGTGGAAGCAAAGGGAATACTTTCCCTTGGCAGGCTGTATTATTATCAGGACTGGCATCCTTTGGCTAATTGGAATTCCAAAGGACAAAGATAACCACTTAAATAAAATAGGATTATGAATTGGAATTGATATGAATGAGATGTCCAGTTCGTTTAATCTTGGTCATTATCTCAGGCTGGTATTTGAGGTTACTTAGGATTCTTTCAAATGCATTTCTATACATGTTAGGAAGGGAGTGCATTCTAGGTAGGAAATCAGGGGCAAAGGAATCCCCCATCAATCTTTTCGCCTCTATTTGGTCTCAAAAATAGGACGGGGGTCAGGGGTAGTATGGAGGTGCAGAGGAACTTAAAGAGGAAAACATTCACATTTTCCACTAATTTGATTTCAAAGTTTATAGGCAATGAAAAAACCAAAGTCTGATAACATGACATCCTCTTGGCCTCTAGGCTAAAATGAATTGCCACTGTTTGTGAAAACACCCGGAGGGGGAGGTTTTACTCAACTAGCTGCCCTTTTTCTGGGATCTCCAGAGGCATGAAAGGCCACCATCTTAAGTAATAAAGCAAACAAGCCCTGCCTGAATCTGTTATGTAAAGAGAGCAAATGCCTTCCATTCTTGGCTGGTGCTCACCCCCTTCACTTTCCTGCATGGAATGTTCTGTTCAGGACTGGTGCTGGGGAACAGGCAGGCCCCTAGGGAGGCCCTCAAGTGGTGAAGTCAAATGGTGAGCAATCAGAATCTTCATCCAGTCCCTTAAATAGAGAAAGGAGCAGTCACGGGCAGGAAGGAAACAGATTTACTGTTTGTGGTTAACATGGTGATGCTCCTTCTTCCAGTAGAAACGAGAGCACACAGAATATTAATCATGAACGTAAGGGCCAAAAAGCCAGGGTTCCATTTGCCTAAAAGGCATATTGTGCCTCAATTATCAGTTAAACCCAGTTCCTGGTTTCACGTCTCTGCAACACAGAATTAGGCTAATTAAAGTGCTAATGAGAGCAGTCATGATTTTTAACCAAATGGACCTCAAATTATGAACTATATAGTTCAGAAGTATTTGTTGACTCAAATGGATGGATCAAAGGCTCATTAATCTGTTCAATAAACAATTTCATCATGAAACTTAAAAACTGAGAGTCGACAGGATAATCAGGGATGTAAGTTCCCTATGGAGAGAGAAAAGATTGTAGGAGGCTTGGGTTTGTCACATGTGGGGATGCAATGGCCATGTGACTGCATACGTAATCCTGTGACTCTATGTTGAATAGTCACCAGAGTGCATGAGTTGTAGTGTCAACTGTGAACCTGCACAAGTCCTTAACTTTTATGTCAAAGGAACAAGTTGGTAAACATACTTTAAGATCATGCCCATCTTCCACTTTCTATGATTCTAGGACTTCTATGCAAATAACTTCTTTTTTTAAATTTTTTTTTCTTTTTGGTTGGGAGAGGTAATCAGGTCTATTTATTTATTACTTTATTTTAATGGCAGTACTGGGGATGGAACCCAGGACCTCATGCATGCTAGGCACGCACTCCACCACTGAGCTACACCCTCCTTCCCTGCAAATAACTTCTATTGCCAGATATGTAAATAGTTATAAATCACAAACTCCCGCTGTGAAGTCTGTTAGGTTAAATAGTTCTAGGGTTAACATTTCCTGTACATTTGAAATTGTTCATAATTTGAAAAGAGGGAGAGGCACAAAGTTGCTACTTGATAAATGCTTGCAAGTAAAATTAAGATTTTATAACTTCTTAGAAATAAATGAATTTTTTCCTGCCCCAGAACTCTCACTAGTCACATACCTTTGGAGGTGAGGAAAGGCAAGGGATGTGTATAAGGGGAAAGGGGAGTGAGGAGTGGGAAGAGGACTTATTCCAAAAGAAATATTGTTTTCTGCAACATCTTGCAAAGGTATTCCACAAATGCAATGATATTTAATTGTGCTTCGTTAAGTGAACACAGTCAAAGGGAAAAAGGAAGTGGTCTGCTGATGAAGCTAATGACGATGGAGAACGTTTTGGTACCATCTTTAGAGATGATTTCTTTCTAGTTTGTATCTCAAACTGCTATCGAAGACAGTGGTGTTCTTTGTCTACCATTTTAAAATGTCTTTGCTTTGTCATAATGAGAGCTATGAAATACATCATGTTATTCTTTCTGGCTTGGCTTCTGAGAAGCTTGCAGCTAAATTTAATGCTCAATAACAGTAACTATCCTTAATTTAGGTATTTGGAATTACTGTCTAAAATGTTCCTTTTAAGTTTTAATCTTATTTTAATGACCATTTGTTGTGAACTACGTGAAATCCTTCTGGGAAGCAGGTGAGGGATAAATGTATTAATGCATATAGAAAAGAAAAGAAAGAAGAAAGAAGGAAGAAAGGAAGGCTTGCCAGCCAATTTAGATGGGAGGAGGAAGGCTGAATAACTAGCCCTTCTAGTAAGTAAATCTGGGATAATAACTCGACAAAATGGACCAAATATAGTTAGTTATCCAGTTAGGATGCAATCAACATGTATCCACATTCTATCTGGAGGGGGAAAACATTTCTATATGTGGAAATTAGAGTATATTTTTAAATCATGGCCTGAAAAAAATTCATTAGAAATAAATCAGCTTTGAGTAATTAATTCCATAAAAGCACTGTTATTTGTGGGGAGAGGTAGAACTGTGAACTAGATGTGGAACCCTGAGACCAACCTAGAATGCAAAATTCAATGCCTTCAGCCATCACTGGGAATTACACAGAGCAACAGGAAGTTTAAAGGAAAACAAGATAAAACATTTTTGAAAATGCAACATTTGGAAACTCTTTGAAGTCGTACAATTTTAACAGTTTCCCTAAAAACACAGAGTTTCTACATACATCAAAAATCCTTTTTATTTCAATTGGAAAAGACTACAAAAAAAAAAAAAGAAGCTCTAAGGATACCAAGATTAAAGTAAAAAAATAATATTCTTGTTACTCAGATTGAGTAGGTGAATTTCTTCATTCACTTTTAGAATGGAACACTGGGGATAAGGGAAGGACGATTGTGTAGAAAGAGGAAAAACAATCTACGGGCTGCAGAAAAATGAATAACAAATAAGCCATTTGACAGAGATTGACAGATGGATATCGGGGTCACCATCTAAACAGTAACCTCTGCTGAAAATTAGTCATTCTTATCAATCATATTCATAAGTATACTTCATCTTCTTAGGTTCACAGAGGGCTATGCACAGACTACACTCCTTTAAACATTTAAAAAACATTTTAAAGGCATCTAAGCATTTTAAAAGAAAAAACAGAACATCTATCTGGTGAATGATATGTGGCAATAACTGTCTTCTAACCTGTTCCTGCAGGTGACTTATGATATATTTGTTGCAGAAAAGTTATCCATAAACTTGATTTTTTTTCTTATAGTTTCATAGTTTTCAAAGTACAGGTCTTTTGCCTCTCTAGGTAGGTTTATTCCTAGGTATTTTATTCTTTTTGATGTGATGGTAAATGAGACTGTTTCTTTGATTTCTTTTTCTGGCATTTTGTTTCTAGTGTATAGAAACGCAACAGATTTCTGTATATCAATTTTGTATCCTGCAACTTTACTGTGTTCATTGGTGAGTTCTAGTAGTTTTCTGGTAGCCTCTTTAGGGTTTTCTGTATATAGTATCATGTCAGCTGCAGTGACAGCTTTATTTCTTCTTTTCCAATTCGGATTCCTTTTATTTCTTTTTCTTCTCTGATTGCTGTGGCTAGGACTTCCAAAACTATGTTGAATAAAAGTGGTGAGAGTGGGCATCCTTGTCTTGTTCCTGATCTTAGAGGAAATACTTTCAGCTTTTCACCACTGAGTATGATGTTAGCTGTGGGTTTGTCATATATGGCCTTTATTATGTTGAGGTATGTTTCCTCTGTGTCCACTCATAAAACAGAGATGTTTTAAATGCAATCAGGGAAATAACTAACTAAAGTTAACCCTACAGTGAGTCTCTTTTTAAGGTAAGAGATCCCTGAAAGGGGGGGGGGGGGGAGAATCACCTTCTTACCTTACGACTTTTGCAAAATAATATTTTCATTTATTGAGTTGGCTTAAATAGAGGCACATCTGTATACTACTGTGGGCTAAAAATGAAGTAGCCTGGCCTGGCTTTGTGCATCAGGAATTGCAGCCATTAAAATGCACTGTTCAGAATGTTCAATTCTTTTTATAGGTATCAGGTAATATATAGCCAACTCTCAATTATCTAGTCTAATGGAGAGGAACAGAGGCATGGGTAATTTAAAATAGCAAATAATCTAGAAATTATTTATGTAGATTTGGAAAGCCATTTTAAATCCAAAATTACCTTTGAGGTATGAGTCACTACTCAGGAAGATTAGAAACTGAGGTGGCATTGGGAATCCTGAGGGCTGAAGAAACTTCCTGGATTCTCAAGGCTTTATTATTCTTAGTTCTAGAAGTGGAGGCAATAGAAGGCCTTCAGTTACTGTGCTCAGCTAGAGAGAAAAGCTTAAGAATAGGAAGGGCAGGAAGGATCCTTGAGGCTGAAGCCAGAAATTCCTTCGAAAATCCTGCATTTTCTCATTTGGGAGTGTCCTAGTTCATTCAAGGACTGAAGCTGCACTCAATGATGCTCTAATACATAGACTCTAATCCATTGTGAAATTCATGGCTGGAGAAACCAGCCAGATGAAGTGGACACTATTGAGAGAAAACTAGAAGGAAATAAAATATACAAGGACTTAAAAACGATTGGAAGGAATTTGTTTTAAAACATTTGCCAGCAGGGACTAATAAATTGTCCAGCTGTTCTGGGGATTCTTCCCCATTCTGATTTTTCATGCACAGTCCTAAGCTATTCTGTTATCTCCTCCAGTTTTAGAACTGCATGTAAAGAAGCTACTGACTTTAGATCTACAGGAGAAATAAATATCAAAATCAAGAATTCACAGTTAGCATAGGTTTAGCTCATACTGCCAGTTCTGCTTACCTGAAATAAAATAGAGGAGAATAAAAAATAAAAAAATAAATAAATATTAAAATAAATTTTAAAATTGCCTCCTGGGCACTCAGAATCCATGCCAGGGGGGAGGGTATAGCTCAAGCGGTAGAGTGCATGCTTAGCATACACAACGTCCTGGGTTCAATCCCCAGTACCTCCTCTACAAATAAAATAAATAAGTAAACCTAATTACCTCTTCCCTCCCTCCAAAAAAAAAAAAAAAAAAAAAAAAAGGAATCCATGCCAGGTTATACGGTGGTGAGCAGGTCTTCACATCCACTGAAAGTTTAGGAAGAACTTCACAGCTTTCTGGCTCTAAGACTTCTACTCATTTGATTGGCCATAAAAGATAGCATTTCTGGTGCCAGAGCCAGCAGGAACTGGCCCACCATTGGAGTGCCATTCATTTTCAGAGCTACTTGATTTTGCAGGTGAGCAGTTCTAGCTCCAGAGAGTTCCACTGCTATGGCTAACATCTTGCTTACCCTGTAACAGACCTCTATTCTGGGGTCTGCAGAATATCAGCATTGGGCATCTTAACTCAGCTTTTGGCTCTATATAACATTATTATTCTGGTTCTGACATCTGCCGTATGTCCAACCTTGGAAAAATTACATTTTTGCCTGTAGGGTTTCCTTTAATAAAAACAGGGCTAGAAGAGGAATATAAGAATGGTGTTTGTAAATAGATTTTTAAAAATTATAAATGCTATTGGTCCCTGAAAAACTAAGAATATGTCTGACCAGAGCTTCAGCTGCTCACATTTTTACTAGCAATATATTTTAATAACAACTTGTAAAAATGCTACGGTTCCCCCCTCCAACGAAAAGAATCCTTACATATATATATATTTTAAATCTGGGGAAAACTATCATCACTTTATCCAGAAAGATGTCCTTTTCTCCCCCCTCCCTTTTTGTCCTGTCAACGAATCTCAACCTTACAGATGAAAGATACATAAATTATACATCATTGCCCTGCTTCATGAAAATTGTGAGAGAGATGGTTTGAATTGCTCATTTTTATTATTTTATTGATAAGAAAAAACCAAGAATCAAGATTCAAGACTGTTGGGGTTTTTAAGTAATTTTTTTCTACAAACCATGGAACAAATGTTTATAAAATGAGAACAGAATTAGACTTCCTACCTGACCACAATGAATGGGCTCAAATGTGGAGTTTACTGAGTTCAAATGCTCTGCAAGAATTTTTTCCATGTTACTGTAAACTAGCACAGTGAAATGTGTTTGGGGACTCGGGTAGAAGCAGGGTTGAAACAACATAAAAAATTAATCCAAAAGATGTGGAATTGCTTCCAATTCTGGGTTATTATGAATGAGCGAAAAGGAAGACAAAAGAAAAAAAAAATCAAGGAGTGAGAAATTCAAAGGGAAATAGCAAAAATTTAATCAGAAAATTAGCTGAGAAGAGATAACGTAATATTTCTAAGATTAACGAACCACCCTGCCTCTTCTGTGAAACCTTCTTGGAATATTTCAAACTGCAGTAATCTTGTCCTTCTCTGAGGTCCTATTACCATAGAGGTTTTTTGGTTTTTTTTTTTCCCCACTAACAATGTGAACACATAATATGATAATGAATTGAGATAGTTTTAGAAAATTTAGGATATACAAGTACCTATAGAGCAACAATTTAGTACACTTTTTAAAGGAATTTTTTTACTTTAATTTTTAATTTTTATTTTGAGGGGGGGTAATTAGGTATTTACTTACTTATTTATTTATTTATTCATTCATTCTTTTGGAGGTACTGGGCATTAAACCCAGGACCTCACACATGCTAAGCATGCACTCTACCACTGAGCTATACCCTCCCCCCTTGTATACGTTTATTGTTGCATTTAATTGTTTTATTTTTGTAAGTTTGATTCCCCAAGGAAAGGGACAATGCTTTCTACTTTTATAGGTACTGTAATACAAAGCTAATAATATTTCCTCAAATACTATTGCTTGAATACCTTCATGGACTGAGAGGTTATTTTATATGCACGAGTCTGATCCCTCAGAAGTAGGGTTCAATGATCTAGAACCTTTCCAGAATGGGAAGTCCCTTCTGTTTTGCTGCATCAGGAAAACAGATTCTAACTGGTATTATCAAAGACTGCTTTGCACAGAGACAAGTCCTGTGCCAAAAGTGAATTTAACAAATGTGGCCCTTCTATCATTACCCAGCATTCTAGCCCCTCTCAAAGGGGCGTTTAAGCTCTGTAAATTATCAACTCTGCCAGGTAGGAGATATCTGCATTTAGAGAACAAACCCATGGTTTCCTATGTTTGCTACTTCATAATGTATTGACTTCATATGCATTAAGCATAGATATGAAGAGGGTGGGCGTGGGCTGGAGGTGGGTTGCTGTAGGTGCAATTAAAGAGATGGAACATGAAGGTTTGCTGGCATAACTGTCTGCTTTACAGTATTCCTAACAATGCAAATTAGGCAGGTCTATTGAAAATTTTATCCATTCTCTATGCTAGATATGTAATCTCATTAGTCTTGACAAAGGTCAAGAAACTGAAAGTAAATCAGTACATACAGTAGTATGCTTCAATTTCCTTCATTTATAATTAAGAGTCTCCATTACTGCATTTTAAAGTCTCATTTTGTCAACTCTAAATCTATGCAAGGAATGAGGAATGAGCAATTCCTTAATAAAGCAAAGTATTTAGATGAACAGTAGCACAGCATCTAAGAGGAAGTGTGTAGGATGCTAGGATTAAGTACCATACAGATTAAAGGGCTGAGGGAAATAAAGATTGAAAGAAAAGGTCATGTGATTTTTCTTTTTAGATCTGGTACCTCATCTACTTCTAATTTTGAAGGTAGAAAAGGCAAAGGAGGAGAGTACAGGAAATTACTTGGTGGTAGTGATGGTTTGAGGTGGGGATCGGTGGGTGTTACATCAGGTAACTGATTAGGTGGGGGTGCTGGGATGGAGAAATGGCGCTAAATGGAACACTGGCCACTTAGGGGCTGGAATAGGCAATTACATAATCCTCTTCACCACCACTGTAACCTGTTGGCTCTACCAATCCCACCCTTTCCATTGCTGGTCTCCTTTCACTGGCCCCTTCATCCCTTCCACCCTCCCCTCAGCATTCTTCAACTCATCCCCAGTATCCAACCATCAGTTTCTAAGGGCTGTACGCTCTGCTGGAGAATTAGTGGCATCCATGGCCTGACTTTATAAAAAGTTGCCCTAATATTAGTCAACTCTGAGTCTCAAGCAAAAGACTATCTTTTCTAATGTGGAGTAAAATGCTTTCATCTGAATTCCCATTCCCCAACATCACAAACTTAGAGAATTCAAAAATGGAGACTCCCCAGAAGACAGACTCATTGTTTTAACTGTCACGTATACAGAATGATCTCTTATGAAACATCGACCATTTTAGAAAACTTTCAGAATCAAATATAATTATGATTACCTCTCATAAGGAGGCTAGATAATCAGGACCTCATCAGGAATAAAAGATACAGTAAGATAGGAGACCATTGTCTTAAGTATCAGAATAAAATGTCTTTGACAAGTAAGTAATGTTTCAATATTTTTATCTAGAAACTCTAGGAAAAGATTCTTAATATAAAGATTTTAAAATATATATTTAATCACATTCTATAGAACGTTTGTCTCTATTATGTGATATTGGAGGACAGAGTCCATGTATGCCTCATTCATTCATTTCACAAATATTCCTTGAGTACATACTATTTGTAAGTAGTGTGGCAGTAACAAAGATAGGTTCCTATTCTGTGTAAAATAGAAGTATAAATAGAATTTAGTCTCCCTGAAAGTGGAGATTTTTGGTCTGCTTTGTTCATCATTGTAACCCCAACATCTAGAACAAGGGCCAGCCACCTTTTCCTTCTAAAGAGCCAGAAAGGAAATATGTAAGGTTTTGCTGGCCACACATGTCCTCTATCCCATATTTTTCTTTGTTTTTATGACACTTTGAAAATGGGTCATAAAATGTAAGAGTGTAAAAAACATTCTTAACTCACGCCAGTCCTGTGGGCTGGATCTGTCCCACTAACTATAGCTTGCCAACCCTGGTCTAGATCATTGCTCTGCACTGGGAAGAACACATTGAGTAGCTGTTAAAAAAACGAATGAATATATTCAGTGGGAGACAAGCAATGGAGAAGAAACAAAATAGCATGGTTAATGCCCTCTAAGAGTGAATGGCTAAGGAAAGAAGATAACTGGACAGAAGTATATCCAGAACTAATGACAGTCAGGGAGGGAAGACTCAGAGGAGGAAAGCTGGAATGACCAAAGACGATGACATCTGAGCTGATCGTGGATAGGACTTTTAACGAAAAAGAGTTCTAACGGGTTCTAGGTGGAAATCGGTTCCTATAACTTGAATTAGGGAAGCAATTTTGGAACTCATGGATGAATATATGCAGTTATTTCTGCACCTCTGAGAATGCATAAACCAAGAATTACGCCACACACGGAGGTTACAACTGTATTTCCTTCTAGTTCGCCATATGCAAAAAAAAAAATGCCATTGGATATCCAGAAACATTATGGTGAAAAATTTCTTTTTTGGATGAGGGTGATGAATTCCATGATCTACTTTTGGTAACAGACAAATGCCACCGCTATGAAGTGAACAAAGCATCACAGCTAAAATAAATCTTGCCAGGCTGGCCGCTAACCATAATCAAAGCAGGACATTCCATAACGTGAGAGACAGTTAGCAAATACAGAGAGCCACACCAACTCAACAATCCACTTAGAGTCTGATAACTAGGAAGGACAGTGACAAACCAGAGACCTTGTTAGTGAAACTGCACATTAGTGTTTATATACAAATTATTTGACATTTTCAATTTGTGAGTACAGGTGTGGAGTTGGCTTTAAACTGTTGTTCATTTAGGTTATAACAGGTGTGGGAGATTTTTTTTAAAGCCCACAGGTTCCTGAAAAGAGAAGTTTGAATGTTCTAGGATTGATGAGTTAAGAAAAAAACAAAACAAAAAAAGCCCTAGCTCATTTGCTGCATTCTGCTTCAGTGATCACTATGGCAGAATTGACCTTTCTTTATTAAGCACTGCATATGTTCATTCTTTACAGGGCATCCGAATGCTTCCAAAGGCAGTGAGGCTACTGGCTCCATTACTGCACATCCCAGGATGCTCGTTTACACAGAGGAGGTCGTTCAGTTCTTGTTTTCCCTCAATCCAAGGCTAATCTGCACGATCTAGGGCATTTGTAGTCCTCCTCAACTGGTTCCTTGCATCCAGTTGTCTTTGCTAATGTTGCTTCTGAGTCTCAGGTTTTTCTCCCTAAATTACATGATGATGGATGCCCTTTGCCTGGTCACTTCTCCCTGTTGAAAGCCACCGTTGTCAGCAGCATAGCCTAACATGACTAGTGTCATACCCCATAACTATGATGATTCCAAAGCAGACATGACACAGACAAGAAAAAGCGTCATCAGCCACAGAAGGGGAGGCCTGCCCTGCAATGCAGGCATCACAGCCTCTTTAACTGCAACACATAACTAGGACTTTCAAAGACATCATTGTCCATCAATGTTTGTGCTGATAATGGTGACCATTTTGTACTTGATCCTCTAGAGTTCCAATTAGGAAAGACAATATATGAAAAGAGTTTCCTGGCATTTGACTAAGTGAATCACAACTCTGACCTAAGTTTTATTACAGCCATGTGATACATTTTATACTATGTCAATGTGTCTATTAGCAATTCACCCTTAGAGACCCACTTAACAATCTGGTTTACGTTGTGAGAAAGACTGTGGCAGTCTCAAACTCATCCTTGGGGAACACTAATCCTTGAAAAACTTCAAATTAGTGTATTTCTTTCTATTACTAAATCTTCCTGGATTTTAACAGAAATGCAATGATTTCTCCTCTGTTACTTGACATCACTTCTGACATGGAAACCGACCAAGTAATAGTCAATTACATTGACTGCTGTCACTGTGCATGTGCAAGAAATAGGAAGTGCAGGACATGCTTCACAACGGCAGCTCCAGTGAGCAATGACTTATTTATCACGGACATTCGTATGGATGCTAGAAAACGGATCCAGGATGCTTGCCTGGCAGCTGACTTACATGAAAAGGACATTTGAGAGCCAATGAAAACATTATAATCTTCCTTTACTACCACATCAAAAGACTTGTAAAGAAGCAGAAGGTAAAATAATCTAGTTAAATGATGTGTAGTTTCAAAACATCATTGGAATGAGATGGGCGACAGTTGGGTAGGGCAGGCTTACACTGTGACAGGATATGTCTTCCACATTTCATCAAAAAAGTAAGAAATTGGAAACAAAAAAAAAAATCTAAGAAAGAAAAGATCTGGAAAGACAAGGAGGACAACACAGGATCTTTCTCATTCCAGTAAAATCTCTACTATGTGGCTTAGCTATGTTATGAAATGCTGTGATGAACTTAAGATGATTTCCTGGATAATTACCAGAGATATTATCATAAACATATTCCCCATTTTCTAAGAATTTGAGTATAAAATACAGTTAACAATGAAAGTAGGCTGAACATAATAGAAATGGTTTTTTGATGATTCAAAAGGTACTTTGGGGCATTATAATGCCTCAGGGTCATCATTACATACATCAGTCATCACCACTCAGCAGCTGTACAAAGTGTGCTGGGTAACAGAGTTCTGCAGTTTAATACGTGGGTACCTAACATAGCTGACTCTATTTATTTTGAGAAAGAAAAATGTTGAAGCAAATTCAATGCATAAAATTAGACCCATGGCATTTTAGCCTGTTTTTCCATGAAAATAAGGGCTAATGGATAATTATTTCAATCTTCTTTGTGATTTTTTTTTTTCATTCTTGCCATTGGCTTTCTCTGAATTTTCTCTCTGGGCTGTACTGGCTCCCTCCTTCCTTTTAACCTTTTTTTTTTTTTTTTTTGCCCTGTCTTCCAATTTCTTTATTGATCTCATGAGCATTCTGTCCAGGGCTTCTTTTCCTCATTCAGGGGATTTCATTTATCCAGAGATTTCTTGTGCCATTGTCTTTACCATTAAAGTCAGGGGAGGATGGGGAAAGAGCTTAACGAAAGGCTTGTCAGTGTGGAGGTTCCTAACAAAACTAAAAATAGAGTTACCATATGATTCAGCAATCCCACTCCTGGACATATATCCAGAGGGAACTCTAATTCAAAAAAGATACATGAACCCCAATGTTCATAGCAGCACTATTTACAATAGACAAGACATGGAAACAGCCTAAATGTCCATCAGTAGATGACTGGATAAAGAAGGTGGGGTATACATATATATACAATGGAATACTACTCAGTCATAAAAAGAATAAAATAATGCCATTTGCAGCAACATGGATGGACCTGGAGATCGTTCCTCTAAGTGAAGTAAGCCAGAAAGAGAAAGAAAAATACCATATGATATCACTTATACATGGAATCTAAAAAACTGACACAAATGAACTTATTTACAAAACAGAAATAGACTCACAGACACGGGAAATAAACTTATGGTTACCGAAGGGGGAAGGAGGGGAGGGATAAATTAGGAGTTTGGGATTAGCAGATAAACATTACTATGTATAAAACAGATAAACAACAAGGTACTACCATATAGCACAGGGAACTATACTCAATATCTTGTAATAACCTATAATAAAAAAGAATCTGAAAAAGAATATATATATGGGTGTGTTTGTGTGTGTGTATAACTAAATCATTTTGCTGTACACCTGAAATACTGGAAATCAACTACATTTCAACTTAAAAAAAAAAGAAAGAAAAAGGTTTGTGTTTGCCTCTTCTGGAAAGACTGGACTGAGAATCAATAGAGCTAAGTTCTAGTCTCCATGGTCATGAATTCACTGTGTGACCTGGAATAGATGACTTCGCCCTCTCTGGACCTAGTTTTCCTCTTCTGGAAAATTAGAGACTTGGACAGATGATCTCTCAGAGCACTTCTGTCACTATAAATCCCCATCTATAATTATTGTATCCGCAGGCACAGAGAATGACGCTTCTGCAGGGCAGTTCAAATACACGGAGACTTTGAGTGTATGCCTCAGTCCGTGAGTAGATCTGTTTAGTCCATACGATGTCAACCCATTGTGAATTCCTTCGCTGTTGGCCCTCTGGAATTTCTACTCAGTGTGCAGTTTCTCAAGGAAAGGAATCATTTCTTATTCCTCTCAGTGTCCCCGTGTACTTAGCAGCAGTTATTAAAATGTTCCTTCTACTTTGTGTTTCCTCATTGCACAGCATTTTCTGTCCATAAATGTTTATACTATAAAAGTTTATCATATTTAACTTAAACTATTCAATGTCTGTGGTTTCTGCCTACTTAGTTACTGATGATATCCCGTTCTTTGGAATGTAACATTTTCCTATAAAATGGTAGGAGTAATGCGAACAACACTATTTGCAGAAAGAGACTGGGTGGACTCATAAGGGAATCAGTGTTCACCTCCTAAATGATTCACTGAAACTTACTGTAAGGGCTCCATACTGCTGTACACTGCTTGTGTTACCAGAATTTCAGTTCCTACCTGAAATTGTGACTTTCAGAGTAAAAGGCTTAAATTGAAAAGCCATGACTTTTGGAAACACATTTGAAAAGGCAGCTCCAGAATGAGAAGAAAAGAAAAAAAAATATATATGTATAACTGAATCACAGTGCTGTACATCAGAAATCAACACAACATGGTAAATCGACTATACTTCAATTAAAAAAAAAAAGAACTCATGTCCAAGAAAGAAAAAAAGAAAAGGCAGCTACAGAAAAAAAAAAAAAAAGGTTTAAATAACATGTTTATGTTGCTCAGAATCCAGAAGGAAGCCTAAAGTGGAATAATAAAAATTACTGTCACAACTTACACTTATCATCAATACACTTATCATCAATAATGGATTCTAGTAAGGGAACTCTATTAAAAGAAGTTCTCAGATTCATACACTGATCTTGCCAAAATAGGAAAAGAACATCTGTCAACTCATCAGAGATCTCAAATTAAAATACTGGTATTTGTTTGGACCACTCTGTATAGGAAGTATGCTTTCTTTGCATCTTAAATTTTACATTTATAACATTTAATGATGATTAATCGTAAAGGACACATGTAAGACTATAATGCAGCTAAATGATGCATTTGTAATTCATGTGAAACATCATAATTAGTTCTCCAAGGGTTCATCAATATATTATTCCACTAAACAGAATACTTGAAAGTCCCTCTTGAGTTTTAAATGCAACATGAAGCCTTTATTTTAAGCATGGCTTCCTCTGTGTAATATTCTCATAATTATTTTCCAGCAACAAGAAATATTAGGTTGATTATTTTTATTCTAGCTGTTAGCCCCTCATGCTGCGAAGCAAGTAACTTCATGAATTCATTTATTTCAACACAAAACTGACATATTTTGGGAGCTATGTTTAAAACAAGAAAAAGAAGAAAAAATCTAAGTTCAAAAATCTTAACAAGAGGTGAAAAGTTGAACTAAAATAATTCTTTTGAAAGCCCACATTTATTAAAAGCCAGAAGATATTTCTACCACCACCCCCCCAAAAAATTTTCTATCACAACCATGTATAAACAAGTAGAAGTTAGTTTTAAGTAAAAAATTTGATTCATGAAAATCAATTACCACCTTTCAATATTCAGCAACATTTTAGTATATACTAAGAAGAAAAACAAAAGGCCATCTTCTTCATTTTGATACATGTCTCTATGTACCAGACAAACTCCTTAACATAAACTTTTCTTTTAAGAACAGTATCAGTGTATGTTGGTCACACTTTTAGGTATGAGTTAATGCTAGTCCTACAACTGACACATCTCATGAAAGTTCCGCTTTTTCTTACAACTACTGTGGGCTAATTATCTCTAGAAACTCTAAAACTTGGAAAAATACACAGTACTTTTGAAAAGAAGCTGGATGAGGTCACTTAATGCCTTTTCCTTCTAATCTTCCAGGTAATCAGATTTTCAGCCACTGTTCTCAGTTTATTTAGAAAATCCACGACCCCAAAGACAAAATTCGTCTTTGCCCACTGGCGTGTCAATATGCCTTGCTCTCTAGGAGAACCCAAATTAGCAGGCATGAAGCCATGGGGAAGCAGTCACTTAAGTACTGCCTAAAGGACAGATGGGACCTTTATTCCTGATGCTGGATTTGGGGAGGGGACTCTGTAGGGGAGTGTCTGCTAGATCAGTTTCAGACAACAGCAGCCTGCCGCATTTCCTGCACATTAGCTGTTTTCTCTATTGAGGAGTAGAAAATAGAAGACTGGAATAAAAACCAAAGGAAAGGAAGGAATGGAAGACTGGATGCAAGAGGACCTGGCATATGTGCAGGAATGGAAGGGGAAGGCTGAAGAGGACATGTCCCAGGATCCCAAGAGGGTGCCTACAAAGACTAAGACTTAACTTCTGTCACCAAAGGACCAACACAGGTCATTTAACTCACCTGGAGGGTATTATGCTAAGTGACATAAGCCAGACAGAGAGAGACAAATAGTATAAGATATCACTTACATGTGGAATCTAAAAAATACAACAAACCAGTGGATATAACGAAAAAGAAGCAGACTCACAGATGTAGACAGCAAACTAGTAGTTACCAGTGGGGAGAGGCAAGGAGGGAGGGGCAAGAAAGGAGCAGGGGATTAAGAGGGACAAATATTGGGTATGAAGTAAGCTACAAGGATATATTGTACAACACAGGGAATATAGCCAACACTGTATACTAACTATAAATGGAGTATGACCTTTACAAATTGTGAATCACTATATTGTACATCTGTAACTTATAATATTGTACAGCAACTATACTTCAATTAAAAAAAAAAACCCAGCATTTATCTGTTTGGAAGGTGGGTTGGAAATTGGGCAGAGATGAAAACAGGTATGAGAGGGAGACTTTTCACTTTATACATTTTTTTACTTAATTTTTGCAACATGTGAGTAATTATTTTCAAAGATGTTGAATAAAGAATTCTGTGATTCATACTAACTACTATATATAAAGTAGACAAGTAACAAGGTCCTACTGTATAGCACAGGGAACTCTATTCAATATCTTGTAGTCACCTATAATGAAAAAGATTATGAAAAGGAATATATGTATGTACATGTATGACTGAAGCATTATGCTGTACATCAGAAACGGACACAACATTGGAAACTGACTCTACTTCAATAAAAAGGAATATAGACAAGAAAAAAAAAGCCAACTCACTGAGTAAAAAAAAGAATAAAATTTTGCCATTTGCAACAATAAGAACAAAAAAAGAATTCTGTGATTGGTTAAAAAAAAAAGTCACTTGGAAATTGTTTAACACGTTAACCCTTGAACAACGTAGGAGTGAATCTGAATATAAATTATTGTCAGCCCACAGATTCAACCAACCACGGACCATGTAATAATACCATAGTATTTACTATTGAAAAATATCTGCTTATAAGTGGACCCATCCTGTTCAAGGGTCAACTGTACTTCATCCTATTCTGCCCCCCAAAATATCAACTGAATATTCGCTGTGGAATCCAAGTGTATTATAGACACTTACCCTAGTCTTGAATATGTACAACAAATGGTATTAAAATAATGAAAAGAAAGGTACTATGTAAAAGAAAGAGGTTTTTTGGTTTTTTACCATTAAAGCTAGCTCATTCTTAGGATGTACAAAATTCAGGTTCAGCAGGCTGGCCCTTCAAGTGTGCTCAATATTGGAGACTTGAATTCCTTCCCCCAGAGTATAACAGAGTCTAGTTTAGTCTCAAAAACCAAAGTGCCCCCCCTTATGAAATTCCCCTTAGGAAGTGTCTAGGGCAGTGACACATACAACTAGGCACTTCGCTACCCTCCTGAGCCAGCTTGTTCTGGTTCACAGTTTCAAAGGCGCCCCGTTGGGGTTGGACTGGGACCACAGGAGTCTTGAAGCGTATAGGACAAGATGAGTTATCTAAGGCGCTGAGGTCTTCAAAGGTGAAAGGGCCCCAAGAAACCAACCTGAAAATCATAGTAACTGTGAAAACAATACTGTAATGGCTGTGGAACCTCTGAGCAGTACCCAGAGATTCAGCAAGAGACATTTCTCAGAGCCCTTTATTTTATCCAGCATTTTTACCCAACCCTCTTTTTCGCACAAGGCATATAGCAACCTCCAGTCAAACGAATGTTCAGTGGAAACCCGCTGGGGAATGTGATCCTAACCCAGTAGCTGTCTCCCATCATCTCGTATCTACAGACCTGGAGCAAAGCTGTCTCTGAAAGCTGGGGTGATCACCTGGGAGTAGTCTCCTCTGGAAACGGCCCAGTTGGCAGGAGAGCAAGGGGAGTTTGGAAAGAACTTTCTTCCATGTCAATCACAGTAATGGGGGACTTTGCTCTACTAACACAGTAGAGAATCAAAGATAGCGAGGTTGATTCATAATTATGATTCAAGCTATATTACCCTACTAATCCAACAGCTAGAGATTATTCATTAATGTATCACAATTGTAAGTTTAACTCTCCCTGGCCATGCTGTTTCAGTCGTATTTTAGTCACCATTTGTTTTATTAAATGACCCTATTTCCAGAGATGTAGTTAACCTACATGTAATAAAGAAAGAGGTGTTTGGGAGACAAAAGAAACAGCTGAACTGAGTACAGGCAGGGATTTAACACCCAGACCTCCTGATCTATCCAAGTCATTTAAGCCAATATGGGAACGTGCTCCTCTCTCCGCTCAGATCTACCTTCTGATGTTTGTCAGATTCCTGACCCAAATCACACTCTGGACCAGTGACTGGCCTTCTTCTCACTTGCAGACAGATACCCAGCTGTTTGTCCTCCCGACACTGCCTTCTGGTTGCCCAGATTTGTGATCCGACCCCTAGCCTTCAGGATTTACCCCACTCTATGTATGGATCAATCCTTAGGGACTTTCTCTGGGGGCTCACATGACCCATTTCATTCCTATGACGATTTCAGATACACGACAGATACCATCTTTCACCTTTTCTAAAGTGTACATTTTTTTCAAGTAACACCTTTGAGACCAGGGTGTGTCTAATAACCAATGGTGTGCTGTGGTTGAATTGGCAGCATTTTTCTTTCTTTCTTAACGGTACATAAAGTAATGTATATCTTACAGTTGATATCATCTTAGATTCAATGATAAGAGTAAACATGTAGCACCTCAAGTCCCTTGATGGGATGGCTCAATATACAGAATATTCTAGCCACGATGCTTCTAGGTTGCACTGCCCTCTTCTGAGATAACTTTAGAGTCCCCTTCTAAAGAGGTACCTTATATATGGGCCACCATGCATTGTATCCTATGACCCTAATCACAGTAGATTAGATAGCAGGTAAGTGCCAAAGAAAAATGTCCATCGACTACCAGGAAAGCTCTTTTCCAGCAAGAACCCTCTGTTCAGAACCAAACCAACCGAATCTTTCTTGGGGGAGTTTAATGAGACACATGCAGAAAGGGATATAGATGGCAGGCAGCAGCAGAAGCTAAGAGCGAGATGTTCAGCAAAAGCGACAAGGCAGTAGAAGCCATGAATAAGCAGACCCCTCGATGTCAAAGGAGACCAGAGAGTCCCTTCCTTGTGTGGGAGTACAAAGAAGAATCAGAATGGAGTACTGAGTCACTCTCACAGCAAAGCGTGAGAGCAGACAGATTAGTAAGCACAAGTGGAGTTAGGCACAACAGACATCTGCTCCAAAAGGAAGACTACCAGCAGAGTGGTCACTGTGTCACCAGAGCTGCTGTCAACCTGCCAGAGCCACTGTTGTCACTGTGACATTCTCGTTTTGACAAGGCAGGGCTGGGCGACTGCAGTGTTATTTTTTCCCCAGGTTTTCTGAACACTGCCACGCCCCTGTTCCCTGCAACTGAAAAAGCTCTTTATACAATATTAAACAACTGCAAGAAAGCAACAGACAAAATGCAGAGAGAATGTGGTAAGGAATGTGGTTAAGAGTTACAAAGTGGTTGAGCCAGAGAAAGGAAGGGAGGTAGGTTAGCTCGGAGGAGCTCAAAAAAATTGCAGGGGGTGGGGAGGGGCAGGACAGAGGTAGAGGGCCACCTCCATTCTGCCTCTTCTTTTTAGCTTCCCAAGGAACATCATTATACACCCCAGTATCTTCTCAGTGATAGTATCTTATTGGGTCTTGGCCAAATCCTAAAATTTGGCTTTCATTCTGCACCCCCAGCCCCCACCCCAAGCAGTAACACTCAGCTCGCCTCCCTTCCTCAAATTACCTTGGACTAATCAAACTCGGGCTTCTTTCTGGCCAACAGATCTAACAATATTCCCGCCATTATCTGTTTGTTTGCTTTTTGGCAGCAAAGAAATTTTAATTTGCTTTGTTTGGAAAAGTGGAGGTACTGGGGATTGAACCCAGGACCTCACACATGCTATGCATGTGCACTACCACTGAGCTATACCTCCCACCTCTCAAAACTGTTTGAATGAATTGGTTAAGCCAGCATTCATCAGGGCATTGTCTTCCTGTCCTACATACCTTAAATGGGCCCAAGCTCTTCAGATTGAGGGCTGAAAGAAACTACAGCTCAAAGTTGTATTCTTCTCTTTAGTTTGGAATTTTTTAATATGAAAAAGTATCAGTTTTAAAATTTCATGTATGGAATATGAAATTATGAGAATTATTTTCTTTCTAAGAGAAAACTATCAATCAAAAACTTCTCCTAATTCAGGGTCACAAGGAACTGCCTCCCCATGGAATGTACCAATTTGTATAAGGGTGTTTTAACAGAACTACTTTCATTCACTGTATTACCTCCTGTGAAGATTGCAAACTAAAACATGGTTATGTTTGCTTTTCTTTTCTTTTTAACATTTGAACAAATTTAAGACTTGAAATGGTAGTAATTCAAATCCAATTTGTTATTCTTAATCTTTGTAAAGGTGCAATTTTATTTCTGTCTTTAGTATCTGAATTCTAGCAATAACCTTCTGGGATAGTTTCTGCCCCTGAAATTCAATGCTTTTCTTGCACTTCTTTGGTTTTGAAAAGACCAGAGCTTGTTTCATTTGGGCATCTTTGTTGCTTTTTCTATGGTTTGACAAAATGGAGTGAGCTTTAATTCTCTTACATTTTGGCTACCTAATAGGCAATGATTTCCTATCGTAACAGAATGACATTGTCCAGGATTGGTCATCACCATGCAGAGTACTGTGTAAAGGAAGGGATAAAAATCAATCACAACAGTCATCTGGCTCAGATATACATTTATCACCAGGACAAGAAAGGGCTCAAACTGTATATTTAACATGTGACAGCATTCCTCTGAAAACATGCCTTCAAAGACTTTTATCACCTCCCTCTTTCATCATCTTGAATACATGTTTAGTCACCTTCTAAGATCACACTTTCCATCAAATTCATTAATAAAAGTGAACTGTGGGAATTCCTGTCTCTTATCCTTTAGACTGGTGGCCTATGAGGAATATTTGGTTTTAAATTAGGTCTCAAACAGCCTGCAGGGATCCCATCGGGTACACGGGTACCACGCTTAAACACTTTTTTGCTTTAACAGATGCCAGAGTGGACGGGGAATTCCAGATGGCCTTTTGTAATCTACTCATTCAAGGGGAAATATGTAGATCAACCTGCATTAAACTGCATTACTCAACTGAGTAAAGGAAACTGCCCATTTAAATAAGAGTCTGTTGTTTCTGGGGGGTGGGGAGGTAAGTGACCGCCTACTGACACCGGGCTAGGCACAGATGTACTATCTGAATGGGCTGGGCTAACTAGTATGTGGATATATGTCACCAGAAGTATAAACTCAAGTCCTGTAAATAATTTGCAGGCAATGCTTAGAATGGCCACAAGCAATGTACCACAGAATGGTTAGGTTTTCCCTCAGCTTGGATAATTTTATAAGCCAGTTGCAACATATATACTGGTTAGGTAACAGATAAGCTATAGGTTGAATTTGGCTTCATTTTGTTCTAGCTTTCTCATTTTTTCTAGCTTTAGAGTCCAAAAAGGACCCAGGGAACCCTGGTGCAAAGAAGGGCATATTCCAACCAAGCGTTACTCTCTTGCTCTAGAGTTTCTTCGGAGGATATAGTTTTAGGCAACTAAAACTATAGCTGTACTGTAAGTTCCATGCTATTTTTCAACAGTCAAAAGGATTCACTTGCTTTAGTCAAAGGGTATATAACATTGCAGCAAAGTAATTGTCAAAGACGTCGCCGCTTCCATCAACTTTTTGCTTTCAATTACTCAGAGTACCTCATGTGTTATCTTTTTTAAGAAAAAAGGCACAAATTAGATGCAGTTTATTTTTCTTGAAAAGAATGCTGACCTCTATTCAGAGTCTGCTAATGGCATTATTTCTCCTCTTTCTGCACATGCAGAGGAAGGGAGGGGAGGGGTACTGGGGGAAGGGAGTGTTATAAAGACCTTTTTGTAGAAGTGTTTTTTGCACCTTCAATTACCTCATGGCAGGTGCAATGACCACTCTGTGCTCTCCTGAGGACAAAAGTGGCAATTTGTACTTACAAATACATAACCATATCAGTAAAAATGAGGCCGTGCTGAAAATCTGCCCCGAGATGTTTAAAGGACACTGAGTTTTGACTCAAATTTACACATAAGTCAATGCCAAATGACAAATTTCAAGCTTCACAAGTTCAGACATTGATCAGGGAATTGGAGCTTCAAAGCCATAAAGCTGAAAGCTTTTGGACCAAGGAATATTCAACAAGAGCTGTGTAAAAATGCATCAATGAAATTTGGTCACCTCGAGCAAAATCAGCAAGGCACAACAAGGATTTGATAAATGAAGAATTCTCATTTCCTCTATTCTTCGAACTTCCCTGGAAAATGAGAATGCAATCACCGTCAAAACTGATAAATACATTTTACAAATGGGCATTTAGTCCATTTGAAAAGGTATGAAGTAATTCCTTACTTCTGTATAGACCTTAACAGTTTACAAATGGTTCGTACATACATTACCACATCTCTTTCTCACTTCAAGGCTCTGAGGAAGGACAGATATGATTTATCCTCATCTTATACGTGGCGGCGCTGGGGGTAAGAGGTTTGTCCAAAGTAGCAGAGTTTTATGGACTGCATGTTTGTGTCCCCACCTCCATAAATTCATATGCTGAAGACTAATCCCCAATGTGATGGTTTTTAGAGGTGGGGCCTTTGGGATGTAATGAGGTCATAAGGGTGGAGCCCTCATGAAAGGGATTAGTGTCCTTCCAGGAAGAAACATGACAGAGATCATTTCTCCTTCTGTCTCTCTGTCAGTCATGTGTGAACACAGCAAGAAGGCTGGCAGTCTACAAGGCAGGAAGTGAGGCCTCACCAGCACAGGATCTGTGACACTTTGATCTTCTTGGACTTCCCAGCCCCCGGAACTGTGAGAAATCAATGATTGCTGAAGCTACCAAGTTTACTTTTTTTTTTTTTTTTTTTTTTTTTGCTATAGCAGCTGGAACTAAGATGCAGAGCCTGGAAGCACTGCATTAGATATGGAAAAAAAATCCAGTGATCTTTTCTTTATTCCAGGCTACGAGGACAAAGATTCTCCCTATTTAGACCTGATCATATTTGACTGTCTGTGGGTTGTGAGATGGGTGGTGCTGCTGGTCACACTGTGAACTGCTTTTGGTGTTTATGGTATCACACTGATGTTCTAGGCATTTCCCCCCTCAATAAGTTCAGTACCTCAATGCTCTTTAATTACACATTCATATATGAATAATGTATATAACTAGTTGCCTACATACAGTTAATATTATTAAGGATATTCTACTTTGTGAGAATAAGCATGTGCCATTATTTTAGTCTAAGATAGTTTTGTCTCCCTATTCAGTAACATCAACTGATGCGTATGATTAATCTTATAAACTCCTTAAGGCATGAAAAAGTATCGTATAGGTTAATATAATATTGAAGTAAAACCTAACATTTACTTTAAACGGAGGCAGTATGAACAAGCCATAGGAAAGAATTTATTTCTAAATCATAAAAGATAAACAATGTCAACAATATGGACTATATTTTGTTATTAGAATAACCAGCTACTGTGCTAAGTGTTTTATAGTAATGATCACATTTGATCCTTAGAACTCTATCAGGTAAGCATTGTTAAGTACATTTGATGGGTGAGAAAACTGGGTTTCCGAGAGCCTAGGCAATTTACCAAGCTTGACCCAACTAGTAAGGGTGAAAATTGGATCAGAATCCAGTTTATCTGATTAAACTCTGCTCTTTAACCATTACATCCCTAGTGTTCAAACTTCAGTAGTACGCAGAATGACCGGGGGCACTTGTTAAAATGTGACTCCCTTGTTAAAATATACTGTGATTCAGTAGATCTGAGGTGGGGTCAGCGAATCTAAATTGTAATAAGCTCCCAGGTAAGTCTCCTGCCAGTTTTTTTTTTTTTTTAACAGACTTTGAGAAACACTATCATCCATTATTCTGACATAGCTAACATTGCTTTCTCCGTATTAATTTCACATGTGTCTTTTTTTAAAACAAGTCATATATTTGAGGTTGTTTTTCTTTTTCTAGAACTCATAATGCTCACTGTCTTACTGTCATTGAGAAACTCACTAGGAGAACAGAAATTGTGATGTGATGTGAAGTGAGGGTATTGATATTTGCATAACGGCTGCATATGTATGAAACAGGGTTAGTCTGATTCAATGAGGCCAGACAACGACAGGCTTTCTCTGTAGGTTTAAGTAAAGGCAGGTAGATCAGTAAGTAGAAGAGAGAAAGGAAAAATGAAGAGTGGGCAGAAAAGAGAACAGGAACACAGGGAAGGATTGAGCGACTTTTGAACATAAATAACTCCATTTCTCTCAAAAGACAAACAGGTTCTGATTAAAATTTGTGTTTTGACAGCCGTGTCTTTTATCTGCTTTTGTTTAGGTCCTTAAATTGATGACAGGGCACACAATCCAACTGGCAGTTGTGATTAAGAGGTCAGGCAGTGAATTCAGTACTTTAAGAAAAAAAAAATCTCTCTCCCTCTCTTTCTTGTCCCCTCTTCAGCTGGGGCTTTCGTCTCCTAACTTATTCATATCAGCAGGAAGCAATGGCTGAACACCACCCTCCACACACAGATCTACAGACCAGCTTCATTATTACCTTTTGCTTCATGGAAATAAATGCAATGACGTTTAGATAATCCAGGCACATATATAGCTTTTCAGTCTCAATGATTGTTGTCTTTTTCTCCTTCTCAACTATTAATCTAGTATGAAAAGCTTAAAAAATTAAAAGGCTTTTTAGAAAAGGAATTACTTTTGTCCCTGTACAAAAGAACAGCAAAAAAGGTACTCCCAAGGACAGAGTCTGTTAAAAATCAGATTATTTCCACCACGCTCTCCTATTATTCACCTGTCAGTAAAATATGTCCTCTCATTGTCTCGGTTTGAATGCCTATTTTTATCTGACTGGAGCTATATGGTCATTTTTGTATTTATTACTAAGTTCTTTAGGTTTCCTCCCCATTCTCCTCTCCCCCACCCAGAGCATGTTTTTCTGTTCTTAAAAACTGGGCCACATGCCTCTAAGGAGAAAGTAGTGCATTATTTCATTCCCACCTTTTCTTCTTTTTTGGCATCTCTGAGGCCTGCTATGCCCAGAAGTGCTTCCACTCAAGCTGGACCATCAAATCAATTATCACAGCAGTCTGCTTTCTAAATATGAATGGCAATGAATGACAACAGGCAAGGCAAACTTTCAGCTTTGATTTGTCATTGGTAATGTAAAGCTTCTTTTTTTCCCCCTTGTCCCCTCCCTTCCTCCTTTTCTATCTCTCTCAGTTTCTCTTGGTCATTCTGTCCCTCTCCATCTCTCCCTGTCTCATCGAGGTTTGAGAGGGTCCAGCCTTTTGGCCAAATTCTACCCCCCTGCGGTCTGCAGCTGCATTGTCTCAAATCTTCCAATACAAGCTTCATCTTTGTGAGTCAAAGTCACAAGAGAAAAATGGTACTGGGAGCCATTATTGCTCAAAAATCTCTTCCTGCTAACCTCTGAGCCTGATTGTTACTGCATCGGAAGAAGCACAACAATGCTGCATCCTTATTCATTCGGGCTGTTTAAAATTCTCGCCTGCTCCAGTGTTTGAAGCTTCAATTGTTTTGTGCTTAATGTTGCTCATTTCATATCAAGTTTTCAGTTATGTGAAATACTTTAATTTTTAAAATGTTATTATATCCTAGCTGTTTAAAAAGATTGAAGATGCCATAAAGAGAGAGACTGGTTTAAGCAAACTATAACTAGCTTCCCTTATGCTTTATGTGATCATTAATCCATCATTTTGGTGGAGAGGTCTGCAATTCCAAGTATACTACAGTGCTTTACTTTCTTTTCTGAAACTGGAAGCAATTCTTTTCATTGGCCAACGATGCCACACTTTTACCAATTATACTGTAAATATTGCTTTTAAAAATGAGTTCAAAGCAATGACACAAGTTGAAAAAAAAAAAGGCAAGAGAATTAATTATGCCCTCTACTGTTAATCAGAAATTCTGTTGCCAGAGTCTCAGAATAGAAAGTGCCTTGATTTGGTTAAATAATGATGAGTTGCGTAAGGCTATTCCTAGAACAGTTCGTTGTTGAATTAAGTTGTAGATTCTGTCATAATAAGTCCACCATAATTGAAAAACACTCATCACAATCTATTTTATGACGCACATACACTGCTCTTTGTATACTGAAAAATAGGGTAGTTGATGGTGCCTTCAGATGAACTCTGAGCTATACATAGTGGGAGCATGGATGAGGTTTTCACAGGTAGAGTATAGGAAACAGGTTATTACAAATTGGACCAGTAAAGAGCTTAAATTGATTTACTCATGTTCATTCTTTGAAAAATTATTTTTGAGCTCAAAGATCTTTAGTATCTAACTGTTTAAACGGTTAACTAAAAGTGGACCAAGAAAATCTCCATAAAGTAGAAAAAGGTATATCAATAAATGGATGAGAACTCTAAGGCACAGTCTTTCTGCTGCTTTCCCTTAGGCTTGGGGATATGAAATCCTGGGTCAAAGGTGGCTCTGAAGGGACCAGGAATCACTTATAACACATAGGATTTTAGTTCAGGCTGAAGAGAGTTTTTATATCATAGTTCCTAATCTTTTGAGGCATTCTGAGTTCCTCCAAAAGACATCTTCATGGTCAATTTCCACCAGCTTTATAATGACATCCTAGGCCGAGGGTAAATGTCTTATAGTGGTTTCAATCTATGACTGGTCCAGTCTGGAACTGTAGCCCTTGCAAACTCTTCCTAGACTAGTGTCCAGACCTTCTGTATTAGTTCCTAGGGCTGCTGGAATGAATTACCACAAACGGAATAGCTTCAAACAACAGACATGCATTCTCTCATTGCTCTGGAGGGTAGAAGTATGAAATAAGGTGCTGGCAGGGTGGGGTCTCTCTAGGAGCTCTGAGGGAGGACCTATTTCAGAGCTCTCTCTCCTAGTTTCTGCAGGTTGTCATCAATCTTTGGCATTCCTTAATTTGTAGCTGCATCCTTCCCATCTCTGCTTTCATCATCACCTGGCATCCTCCCTGTGGCTCTCCGTGTCCCTGTGTCTCCACACGGCCTTCCTATAAGGACACCAGGCATTGGATTTAGGGCTCACACTAATTTAGTACAACCTCACCTTAACTTCATTACATATGCAAAGACCCTATTTTCAAATAAGATCCTGTTCACAGGTACCAGAGGGTTAGGACATCAACATATCTTTTTTTGGGAGGACCCAATTCAACCTACAACCCTTTCAAAGCCAATTATTAAAGTATTATTCCTCTAAATGGGATTACCTAATCCCATCCCAATGATTCATTTACTATAATTTCTTTTTCTTTTGCAACATGCAAGTTCATATGACATCTACACCTAACAAATAACCTGACTTTCAATTAAAATGGAATGTCTAATTTCTAAACCAGTTTAGTACATATTAGAGCTGTCTTCAAAATCTATTTCTCCACTTCACGTAGTGGGAACAAGGTAGTGAACTCAAAGTTACATTAGGCCCTGTGGGGAGATAAAAAATGATAAAAAAAAAAAATTGGCTCCTACTCTCATATGGTTTACAGCCTTGAGGTTTCACTGCATAGAATGTTCGCAATGTAAGGGTTCATAAAGATCATCTCTTCTAAACCACTCATTTTATAGATGAGGCCTTGGAGGCCCAGAGAGGTTAACTAACTTGCCCAGGGCTCGCAAAGTTAATTGGGGAAATAGAACATGCAAAGGAAACAAATGAAGGGCACACTTTTAAAGAAACCTCGCCACGGCTTGTATTTTGCCTCCACATATGAGGTAGACACTGAATGTTGATGACGTGCCATAGAGAGAGAGATCGAAGCTTAGCAGTTGAACATAATTCTGAAGTTGATGCCAAGGCTCTCCCTCCTTTCCTCTGCCCTGAGCTCTCTGCCCTTCGAGAAAGCAAAATGACTTTCTGACCTTTCTTTTCCTGGGGTACAGGTGTCCCTCAAGGTTCAGTTGTCTGGGGAAGCAATACTTTTCCAGTAGGGAGGGGAGACATGCTTTCGTGGCTGTGGGGTTCTGCCTGGTGTAATTCTCTGATGACCACAAACTTAATCAGTGAGAAGTGGCCCCCCAGGAGGTTGCAGGCTGTAGGGAAGAACTGAGGAATGATAGATCTGCCACAGAGCAGAGAACTCTGATATATGGTTCACTCTTTCCTGCTTCAAACAGGAAATATGCAGTATTACTCATTTTGAAGGGAAAAAAAAGGTGTGGCCTACTTCAAATATGACTGCTGGGATGTTTGCAAGTCACTGTACAAGTGAAGGCTCTTCTTTCTTTTCTCCTTTTACAGAAACAGTTTGATATTTAAAAAAAAAAAAAAAAAGACCACCCGGAATGGAATTAAAAATAAACCAATCCCTAGAGTTAAAGAACAGGGAGGTCCCATGGCATTCTTATCACAACCTAACTGAAGATTTAACAAATCAAGAAAAAACTGGGGGAAAAGATCAGAGAAAATTATAGGAAGGAAGCAAGAATTTGCTTATCTTGTTATTTTTTAACCTGCATTAAATCATCATCAAATGAGCCTAGTTTCTCTGAATGGAACTAGCATTTCATCTAACTTGCCTAATACAGGGACAAGCTTGCTTCCTGCCCATAAAACGTATAGGATTTAAAATTAAAGGCGAAAAGCATCACTTTCCAAGCCTACTATTTTCGGATGTATTGAAAAATTAACTATGTTTCCACTAATTTATTCAATATTTCATTCCAAATATTCTTTACATAATTACGTTTCTTAGAGCTAACTCTAAGAACTGCAATTTCAAATTAGGTGATTTCAAGTACACCTATATGCCTGGATGTGAATTAACTCAAATTTTAGCATCATCAGCTTGAAAACAGAGCTGCAGAAAAACTAAATAATGTGTTCTAGATTGCCATAAACAAATTTACATAACCAGAGATTCAAAGACATAGGAGAATGTCATGTTTTCTTTGGCATTATGAAAAAAGAATAAAATTTGACAAATGCATTATAATTACCATCTCCATGAGCATGTAACCATGGAACAGAATTTTTGGCTTTACTAGCAACAAGCATTACGAATCAAATGCTGTAAGTGTATGCACATCATGCTTCTTGGGGGACAGTTACACAATTGTGATGATACCAAAAGATTAATTCTCATGAAATGTTTCTCCTCATAAGGAAGTTCTGATGCATATGCTAACTTTGGAAAACTCCACAAATGAGTGACTAACTCGAAGAGTCACTCTGCCACGTTATCACTGACTTACCCCTAAAGAGCTGAGTTTTTGTCGTTTATGATGTAAATGAGATGAGGAGCCTTTTAGTATTCTTTCATTAGAAATCTCATGAAGATTTGTAATTGGAAAAGTACCCATTACCTAGGCATTAAATCTAAATTCTGTAATAGTCCCTACACCTTACTTCAGTGGTCAAACACACACACACAAATCAATGTGAGATTTCAATCAGGCATTTCTAGGAAAATATCATTTCACATGATAGTTGAAGTCAAAATGTCCTTCAATTTGTAATTATTTAATTCACCTTCTGAACACTATAGAGATGATTCACAAAGCATAACTTTTTCTTTCTAACACAATGGATTATTTAATCTAAAAAGGATATGTGTTTTTAAAAGTACTACTCATTCAATTAAAAATAATTATTTCTACAGCCCAGGGTGTTTTTTTGAAGTCATATCTCATAGTGCAAGTTCTGTACAAAAGCACTCTTTAAGCTCGCAAATATTGGTGGAATTTTAGAATTTCAGTCCTCAGATCCAGGAGCCATACAATTTAATTAAGATTAGGCAAGAGGCAGGCATGGGCTGTCCAGGATGGTGACAAAAAGGAACTTGAGCTCAGAGTGTTTACACTCTGTTATTTCATTTCTATCACAAGCCCAAGCTGAACTTTGCCAGTTTATGCAAATCTCTGGCTGAAGGGAGTGGGTGATGTGTAAACATACACTTTTACAATACTAATGTGTTACACCACTATTTCTCTTGACTCCATGGGAAAAGTACAGCTACTCTTTTTTAACCAAATCAAAACACTATAGTAAGTTACAGGTATATACTTCATGACTTAAACCAAACTTTCAACATGGCTTTCTTAATCTTTATGTTCATGTGATATGGCTTATCTCTAAATGGACTGAAATCGATGAGAAACTGTGGACATTTCATTTCGAATGAAAACCTTAGATGACAGGAAATTTCTCTGAAGTACACAAAGAAACGCAGCCATTGAGCTGAATTTTACATGTAATATGGCGCACGTAGGTGGATTTCTAACGTCTTCCTGATGACTCATGTAGAGTGCTTTATTGTTTTTAATGGGTCATGTTGTTCACTTTGAAATACGAATGCTATTTTGTGATCACTTCAGGAAGCCCCACCACCTTTCCCTAAATTACTGAGAGTTGCAGCTTGACAACTGTATTTATTTAGCTAGCATGATAATTCGAATCTAAAACTTTCATTTCAAGATTCCACATCACCAATATAGGTCTAACAATAAGCCATTTTCTTGGTAAATAACTGACTGATGGTTCATTCTTAACATGCTTGGAGAAACACATTAATAAGATAACCCAGGCCTTTTTTCCTTCTTTACTATCTACAGATGATCTCTATTTTAGATGACTCTAAGTGGCTAAACACGAATAAAAAGGAACACCTTTCTGGCTCATTAAGGCAATTGCTCAAGCTGTCATTAGCATTACCTCTCTGAAAATGCAGTACAGGATGCAGTAGGCCTTGTCTGCTGCAGAAACTAATGGCACAGAGCTACCTTCTGACAGCAGGACGAAATTTACATACTTTACATATTCAGTGAGTAAAGAATAATTTACATTAATCAACCAGGCTATGTTTGGGGGGTTCCCCCCTCCTCCATTTGAAATATACCTATTCACAGTGTAGGCCTAGTCACCCATAACTGCATACTAAATGAATTAATTGTGCCAAAGCAAAAAAGGGCCTTTTCTACTTATTTAACCCTACCCGGTTTCTATAGGGCAATTGTAAATTATGCCTCAGAAGGTAAATAGCAAGTCAGGCCCGAAAAGAGGAGATGCTCTGGTTTTCATCCTCAGACCTGCTAGGCTGACCACCCGGAAGATAAAGCTGAAGCCAGGATTATGCCACAAAAGCTGAGAAACCACAGATTTTTATCACTAAATCAAGCCTGCTGGGTTTCAACTCTGTATACTTTAATGATTTCATATTTAATTAAAAGAACTAGATGAAAACAAAGGTGGAAGGGTGGGGGCTCTGGCAAAGGAGAATCAGAATCAGGGAGTGGTTGGGGACGAGGAGACTTCATTTTCACAAAGCAGATTTCTCATTTCTAATAAAGCAAGGTTTACATATAGAGGTGAGTCCAGGAATCACTGGGCTGCACGATACTAGAGGTTATCTGGTCCACCCCAGGAAGATAATTGTCTACCCTGTTCCTAAGAATCTCCACACAAAGAGGTTCTGCATGTGTTGAGAAGGTTTCAAACTGCTAAGGGCACAATGTCAATTGATCAGAGATGGAGAAAATAAGAATTGTTGTACTTTATCAAGGAAAAGACGAGAATGATCTGTGCTCCAGCAGCTGCTTTTATTATTATTATTTTGAAATTTAAGGTAAGATAACATAATTACTAGTCCTTTCAGAGTATCTTGGTTCATAATGGAAAAGTCATAAGATATTGAAATATCTAATAATTGCAATAAGTACTCAAAGATAGCCAGTTCCAGCGCTTGGCAAACTTTCTCCATAAAGGACCAGGTAGGAGGTATTTTAGGCTGTGTGAGCCATAGGGTCGCTGTCAGAGCGGCTCAGCTCTGCTGTTGTAGCCCCACGGCAGCCACAGATAATACACAAATGAATGAACGTGGCTGTGTTTCAGAAAACTTTATCATGGAAAGTTGAATTTCACACAATTTTCATGTCACAAAATATACTCCTTCTTGTGGGGTTTTAAACCATTCTAAAATGTAAAAATCATTCTTAGATTTGGCCTGTAGGTCAAAGTTTGTCATCTCCTGGTCTAGTCTATATTTAAATCATTCTGGAGGAGAGAGAAAAGAGTGTAAAACATGGCCACATTTCATCATGGTTGGAGAAGCAAGGATAAAAACATTATAAGACTGGCAAATAACATAATATAGGGCTAAAGTGTCTGGAACAGCCCATGGGAGCTACAAAAATGGGGTTGTGGGAGACAGGACTCTGTGATAGTCAGAATAGGACTCGTGTATCTGTTAGAGCATGCAGACAGCTAGATATGAGCAGAGAAAGGGGGACACAGGCCAAATGGCAGGAACTGGGCAAAAAGGAGGGGCATGAGCCAAATGCAGGAAATCCTACATCATGTAAATAACTGGGGTCCCTGGTCAGAGAAAGAAAAGCAGGAAACTCTGGGCTGATAAGCAGCCACACATTTTGGGGTAACAAGTGGTCTGGAAGCTGACAGAGAAAGGTGGGAAAAGGCAGGAATCTCCAGCGTCCAAATATAACCTTTTGCTCATTATACCCTCATTTCAAAAACATTAACCTTGCAGATTAGAAGTACCCATCACGCATGGATGCCATGACACTTCTGATCCAGACTAAATAAGGACAAAAATCCCTCCTCCCTTTGGGAAGGTGGAGTTGGGATGAAAATCAGGGAATATGACCCCAAACCCTTCCCTCCCCAATGAATATTCAGCCCATTCATTTTTACACCTTATGTAACCAACTTGCCAAAGAAACTCAGGACAGCTGCTCACCTGAGCCTACCTGCTCTCCCCTTGAGAGTGCACTGTCTATCCCTTAATGATTCCCTACTTTACTTTCTTAACCTCTGCATCCATTCTCTGAATTCCTTCCGTGATGAGACAAGAACCTAATCACTGACAACGTATCTACTAAATTGTACCAGGAAGAACTGTTTGGATCAATATAGATGGAAAAGAGAAGGAAAGATAACTCTAGGTGAGAGAAATAATATGATCCAAAATAGAGAAAGGTGAATTATCAGGATACATTTGTGGAAAAGTAGGAGAAAGCCCTATCTAAGCAGTATCAGTTGGAGAAATTCATTCATTCATTCAGTGGATATTTACTGATCACATCTGTGTCAAGAATTATGCTAAATATTAGAGATACTGTGATGATCAAGACACAACTCCTACCCCTCCAATTGCTTGTGGTCTTGTTAGATGGACACAGAAGAAATTACAATACAAGGTGGGGATACGGGATAGGACTCTTAAACTGAAGAGTCAAGCTGTCTGAAAACAACTCTGACACTTTAAAAAATTATATCAATTCTCAAAACTTCATTCATTTACATTTAAGGTAGAGATCTGTGATTTAAACCATAAAGGGAATCCAAACGCAAAATAAAAATCTCTTTGTGACCAAACCAAGGCCTGATCATTTAAATGTTCACATGTAACTGCCTCTCCTAGAGAAATGGCAAGATCACAGAAACTTCCTATGACTAATTTCTAGGGACACTTTGAAGATTATAATTTTAAGAGGGATTATTATTTTATTGGCTCAATTCACTGGAACCGGACATTGCGTTGGCTCTGACGACGTAAGCCTTTTCAGCAGTGCGGTCAATTACTGTGGAAAAGCCTGAAGTCGTTTTCACCAGAGATCTTTAAGAAAAGGATTTATAGCTACCTGCCTGAGATGGCTCAGGATCAATAATGCCCAGAGCACAGCATGAGTTTTCAACTCTATGATTTGAAAACTCTTAAAAGTATTCCAATGAATATTTCCACAAATTAATCACTCATTCTCTAAAAAATGTAGTGGTGTTACTAGTCTTATTCGAGGCCAGAACTAAAACTTCAGCTACAAGTGTTCCTAGGAGTATGACCGAAGAAAATCTGAGCGATCTCATAAATCTTTTGCATGAGTCCCCAAGTGAAAGGCAACATTACAAGGAAATAGCAGAGAGTGTGGTTTGGGATTAGACAAACTGGTGTTCAGATTCTGATTCAACTGCTCACTAGCTGTAACCTTGGCCAAGCTACTTAACTTCTCTAATCCTCCATCCCTTCTCCTGTAAACTTGGGAAAATAAAATCTAACATTCAGAAATGTTGTGAAGATGTAGGGTTACACATAGCACCTAACCCAGAGCTTGTTTTGCCATTTGCTTATCTTTAAAAGTCATGTTGCACAATCACCCAATCTTGTTTAAAACAGCACTCAGGCCGTTTATGTAACTGACCTTAGATTAGCCCTTGTCATGCAAGAATGATTTACCATCGCAGAAAAGACTTAAAAAAAAAAAAAAAAAAACAAAAAAAAACCTCTTTGAAACAGGCCAAAAAAATTTTTTTAAAAAGTGCTATACTGCCCACAGAACACTGAATAAGGTAAAACTGTGAACAGTACATTTATAAGATTGGCCCAGGATAAAAATTAGATTATAGATTATATACAAACCACATTTTATTTCATTGGTTATTATGCGGTTCATGATGAATGTGTTACACAATAAAGGAATGAACTGGTTATTGCCAGCATTCCGTCCTGAGCTGCATTCTTGCTTCTTTCTTTGGAAAGAAAAGTAGTAAGTTAATGGATAGATGCTGCTTTCTATGATACGGATGTCCTTCACTATGAGAATCTATTGAATTCGGCAATGAATACGTATTCATGAATGTGCACGCTTCTCAAAACAGGGATTTAGACAGTCTACTCCATTAAACATAAGTTTATTTTTCTTCCAGGTGTCAGCCAGGGAATCAACACTGTGGTCAGTGGCCTTTTCATGATGTTTGTCCTAATGGATGCCACCTGGAAATAAAATCAACTTATGTTTAATGGAACAGATTTTCTAATCTCCATTCCGAGGAGGGTATTGTTTCAGGAAGATGTAATTAATTCTAAATATTAGAATGAAAACATAGATTCAGAAATATCACCCTAGCTTAATTTGGTGCTGATTAAAATGAGAGTTAAGCAAAAACTATACAGTTTGCATTTTATGATATATTCACATTATATTGATGATGCTAATAAGCAGAGCCTGCATGCCATCATCCACTTGTCATTTTCTTAGTTGAACTGTTTATTCTGCTAATCCTTCCAGGGTTTCTTGCATATCTGATGAGGTCAACTGTGTCACCCATCAGTCTGTTTGAGTTAGAATAGGTATACACGACGGATTACCTTTGTGTTGATTTAGTGATCAAAAGTCTCAGTATTCCGATCATCTAAACGGTTAATAAATTTTCACTGATGTGTTCATGTTAAATAAAATGTGCACAAAAAACCTAATAAACTGCATATCAAACTGCATATTCTTGGTTTCCTTTACAAGTAAAGATTCATTAAAAAAAAAAAAAGTCCTTTGAAGGATTCCACTCATGCTCAACCAAGAGATATACAAAAGTCAAACTTAAATGACACAGGCTCACTAAATATACAACAATACACATTTGACAATATGGAAGAAATACAAGAAATAATTTTGCCAAATTTTGTTAGACTAAAAAGGGATGGAGAATCAGGTGGTAAGGGCCATATATATGCTAGATTCACACAGTAGTTTCTCTCTTGGGTATTCAGTTAAGACCAACTGACATCTGAGCACCTTCTACGTGTCTGTCCCTGTGCTAAGATACAGCAGCTAATGGATATAACACAAGTCCCTATCTCCTTCCAGTCCTGTGTACTTTGGGAACCATTCTATTCTGTTTGCTCCAGGTGACAATGATCATTACAAAGAGGACAGTAGTCGTCATGCTCATAAGTGACCGTGGCCAGAGGCTGACATTTGGAACATCATAATGGTCTACTAGTCTACTCCCTGGCATGGATAATGTGACGGCAGTGGGATACAATGTGGAAAACTCCTGAGTGGGAAAGTTTTGCTTCTATCTATTACTTTAAAAAAAAAAAAAAAAAGTATTCTCCTGCCAGCTTGGTCTGATTGACAGCTCTTACAGACTAACCTAATGAACCTTCAGCTTGGGAGCCTTCACACATTCCCTGATAAGCAATGAACTCAAGTTTTCCTGTAGGCATCATCTCTTAAGCCCCAGCGATCTAACTAGAGTGGCGTGGCCTCCAAATACCACCATCAACAATTATTGAAGGCCAACCCCAGCAGGAATGTAGTCAAGCTAATTTTTCGGCTTTTATAGTCCCTCTGCAAATCAGCCCAAATCACACTGTTCCAGGTTTAGATTAAGCATCTAATTATGTATCCCTATAGAAAATACATGGTCTCTGCTAGAATTTTCCAAAGGGGTAAATTATGTTATATGAAATCACCAGGCAGATACAAGGAATATGCAAATTATCTGCTTATTCCCCTACAGACTATAAAGTATATTTTAGTTATTTTAAAGTTTTAAGAAATCCACCAGTTATCTTACAATTATTTTATTTTTCTGTATCTTCCTTGGCCATTAGAGGCAACTTATAAATGGGAAGATGAGACGCAAGCCAGGACAGGAATGAGTCAGGACTGCGATGAACACCAAAAATACGTCCTGTACAAAGGGAGTCCCTGGGTCACGTTTAGGATTTTTCTATGCTGTATATCCTACGTCTTAAAGTATAATTCCACAGGAAAAGTGTGCAAACCAACCAGTCTATCAGACAGAAGGAAAACAGTGCATTGGTTTCAAATCTTTGTGTAACAACAACAAAAAGGAATTAGTCTACTATTAGTTTTCTAGAAATAACAAGTGACTTACTGTGGAATGGAGTGAGGATCACGGAACTTTAGAGTATGGGAGAGGTGATTAACCTTTCAAACTTCTGAAACCACTTTTGTGTGGAACTTTTCATATCAATTATTCTTAAATTAAGTAAATTTATTGCTCTTAATCTTAGATAAAGGGTGTGTTCATGAGAGTATACTGCTTAGACAGAATTCTAATTTTAGCTTTAAAATTATCTTTCATTCCTCTCAGAAATTAGAATGACTCATCTAGACAGACTCATTTTGAAAAAAGAGAGAAATGAAGACATTTTAAACTACAGGAAAAGAGAAAGAAATATATACAACACTTTTCTCAAATCACTTTTTTACATAAAGCATATTTAACCCAATGATTTTGAACCTGTCAGCAGAAATACAAACATACCTGCACACACACAGACACACACACACATTCAAGCTATCATGATAAGACAGTGTCTAAACACCAACATGAAACTAGGTGAGCACCAACACACTGGATAAGTCTATTTTGCTGAACTTCAGCTATCCCCTCTGGGGCTTCTGCTTGTACTTACAGCATTTACTTTGCATAACTATGGAAAAATACACAACAACAATAAACAAGGATTAATTAAATTGGCTGTTTCAGGAGGAGATCCCTGGCAAGGTGATCTTTTCCTTTTTCGAAAAGTTCTAAATTCATCTAGCTAGTTTCCTGTGTGTACGAAGCACTTCAATCTATATTTTTTCTATGTGGGCAGATGGAAAGCATACTGATCATGGTCAGGGTAGTTGAAGTAAATGGGAGATAGAATTCTTTTTTTTTTTTTTTAACACTTCAGTAAGGAGTCCAAATTCTTTTGCAAGTCTCATAACTGGCTAACCACAGATTGAAATGGGCATCTGTATTTGGTATACTTCCTGATAATTTTGATACTGTAAGTCATGTGAATAATTTTTCAAATAACATACATGTGTTGATAAATTAGATCTATCCTCATCAATGCACTGCTTTGAGAATTACAGAATCAAGCAATGATTGTGTGAGACGTTTGTGAAGTGCCTCTTTAGGATATATTTAGAGTCAGCCTTACAGTCTTGAATAGTCTCGATGACAGCAAATCTTTGATCTTTTATAGTAGGTTTGAGTTTTAGAAAACAGATGAGTATTTCAGAGCCAAATAGAATAAGATGGGCAATTAAGCTGAGTAATACTAATGTTTGGTTAAAAACTAGGTGCAACTCTAAAGAAATGATACTGAATTTCTTCTTTAGCTCAAATCATGGCATTCGAAGAACATTTATTGAGATAAATAAATTCTTGTTGGTCTGGTAATAAAATCAATATATTCATTAAAATATATAAATATACGTGTGTGTGAGCGCACGTGTGCGGAAGAATTCTAAAGCTAGACAGGATCGTTCATTTTACAGGTAGGCAAATGGAGACCCAGCACCTCATATTCTCCTAGTAAAGTACCCAGTATATAGAAAAGTGCTTATTAAATGGTAAAATATTATCTATGTAGCCAAAACAATGATCTGCGGAGAAATACACAGTATGTTTGAAAACAGTGTTAAGAGTGCTAGGATTCTGGGTACAGCAAGCACCAGCCCATTTACCTGCCTTTCCTACAATTCCTTCTCGAAGAATCTGCTCTTCCATACAGTCCCTGCAAGAAGCAGCAATCCTACGCAGCCTGTGCAACCCTTATCCCTGCCCTGGTTGATTGTACACAGGTTGGACACCTGACCCAAGGGGAACAACTCAATAGCCTAGGTTGGGCCAGTTAGATTCTGTCATAAGAATTTGCACTCAAAGAGACCAGTGTCACACAAAGACAGGCACTTTCAGAAAGGGTCATGCTGTATCACAGCCGTGGTGGTCATGTTCAAATGAAGGAAACCAATGAAGAAAAAGAGGAGATAGAGATGAGAGAGACCATGGAAGGACAGAGAAAGCGACTTAGATTTCTAACTTGCCAGTTTTGGTTCCAGTCCGAGGCACATTATGGTTTCACTGTCCTCTCCTGCCTGTCAAGAAGGTCACCTATAATATCCTTGAATAAATCCCCCTTCACTCAAGCTAGCTTGAGTAGATTTCTCTTCCTGATCACTAAGCAAGCCCAAAGACGATGTGTTATTGGGCTGCTATTCCCCCTTTTAGCTTTTTAATTAAAAAAAAAATTAGAAAAATAATTGGTAAACCATTCAAGGCATGGCCGAATGCCCAAAAAGATTAAGTGATCCCCTCCAAGTCACTAACACAGTGGCACGTCAAGGACTAGAAACCAGATCTCCTAACTCAGCACATGGCCCCTACCAGTAGAGTATGTCAGTTCAGAGCATAGATCCTGGAGCTACATGACCGTGGGAATGTTACTTAACTTCTCCTTGCCTCAGTCCCCCTCTATAAAAGGGGGTATAATAAGAGTACTTAACCTATCCAATAGGGCTGTTGTAAGAATTAAATTAGGTGTCATATGACACAAGTAGTCATCACTGATTGAACCTGGGTAGGAACCATCCCAGGCTCCAGTACAGAAAACATAGGAGGGGCTGGGCATGCCAAATGACATTCCTCACACAGAAATGTTGAATTGGGACCCATGAATCTTTGTCAGGGGGTAGAAGGGGCAGTTAGACCAGGGTAAGCCAAATCTCCCTATAAGCATAGGATAAGCAAAGAACATCCCCTCCCCCCCCAAAAGAGGCCCAAGAACTCGTGCTGTGCAGGACCCGAGCACCACCTTGAATGTAGACCAAAAATCCCATTTCCTAGTTTCTAGGTCTAGATATACAATATTTCCTGTCCTCCGTTCCCTTGAACCTCTCTCTATCTCTTCAATAAATACTCAGTTTAAATAGCTTTTCGTTTCTTATAATCAAAAGAGACATGATTAAGTCAAATACTCATTAATATTACCTTACCTTTCTAGTAGGAACATTAAAAGTAATTACACATACAGGGCGGAGGCGGTCGGGGATGGCCAATATGCTCCCCATCTCAAACATGTTTTTCTAGCATTCTCATACTGTTTTCCAGCATCGTCAACACAATGGTCTCATTTCTCTCTTTCTGGGTAAAAGTGCTTTATCACCATCTTATCACCAAGAACTAAATGGCACAGGTCTTAAGAATGAGTAATTAATTATCCCCTATCCATTTAGAGTCATTGGATTCATTTTGTTTAACATGATAGATACTAGTTTAAGCCTACATTTTTCCAATTAAAATGTAACAATGTTCCTTACGGAGGTCCTTTACCCTTAGAAGGCTAACCAAACTCTAGAGCATGTTCCATAATTAGCACCCGGAAAATAATTTTGAAAACAGCAAAACAGCAACCTGAGCACAAACCAGAAGAAAAACAAGACGACTGCAAATTATAAACAACTTCAGATGATTTATAGGGAGAGAATTCTAAAAAGCTTCCTTAATGTCAGGATATAAACAGTTTTTAGTGCTATTTAGTTAAATGATAATTATAAAATTCATTGAACTGAATGAGAATTAGGATTGTCAGACAAATGCTCGTAAGGGGTTAATTAATTCCTATGAACCGCACAGCTCAGCTGAAAATGGGCTCATTATTCTAAACCACCAACTTTGTTTCTTAGTCGTGTCCTCCTCTCTCCATCAGATTAACCCTGTTACACCCCTACTCCCAGTAGCAAATGTCAGGAGACAGACATATTTAAAAGGAAATGTGAGCTGAAGGCATTTTACAAGGGTACATTTGGGGGTACAAAGATGTCTGCTGGAACACTGAAAATGGAAGGATCATTTATTAGTACACTATGGTTCATAACATCCCAAAGGGTTCAATATTTTCATTACGCACACAAACATATACCCCTCCTCCTGCTTTTCAAATGCCTCATTACAGCTAAGCCTGGAGCTTTTTTCTTAAAAAGCTTTCCTCTGAAATTATTAATAATTTGAAGTTCCCTACAGGCCAAGAGTATTATTACAGCCCAAATGCATCAATATGTATATGTACTTATACACTCTCTCTTATGCTATTTTAAATAACAAAGTATTTAGTGGGAACAGTGAAGAATTTATAAGCTATATACAGAAAAGCCTAGAGGAAGATGGCAATATCCCAGGCTCTAAGGAAACGGCTTGTGAAGCTTATTAGGTGGGTGTAGGAGACTGTAATAGGATTATGAGTTTTGGTTTAGCCTGTCCATCATTTCAAAATCCCCATAACTAAAGGGAATATCTTCATAGGGGTCTGAGTTTAATATTGAAGCTGCTTTATTTAATTCTTCCTATTTTATAATGCTGACTGCTAATTAGTTCCATCCACTTTCTTCAGGCTTGTCAATAAGGCAACTTGGAAGCCAAGAACCTGCTGAATTATGGATTAACCAGTTCTGTAACAGCGTGTTCAAGCAACCTAGTTAGCTACCCTAAAGCATCATGTTATTATGGGCACAGGAAAGCATAAAATACTCTTTTGTTATCTTCTGCTTAAAAGCAGAAAACTACCTCCCTGTAAGTAAACTGTTTATTTGGGATGTGTTAATGAACCTCTTGGACGTGTAAACTAAAATAAATAACATTTACTTTCGTGTGTGTGAAACATAGCCTATTAAATTCACAACATCCACAATATCTGCTCCAGAAAATGACAGACTCATCTTAAAAAAAATTTTTGGAACATACAAGCAAATTTTAAAGGCAGAAAAGATTGAGAGATTGAACCTGACTGGAATAAGTTCCCTCATCTACCTCTCACTTTTATTGAACCTGCATCCTAACCTCCCTGAGCCTTCACATCACTTTCCCACTTTTGGCATTTCGATCGCCTCCTGTCCTCGGCAGCTGGACTTCAGAATCAGTCCCTCAGGGTCATAAATTCTGGAGTTAGAAAGGATGTTAGCGTTAAACTGATGTAGCTCTCTCATTTCAGGAGGAAATTAACTGAAATCCAAAGGTTAAGGGACTTATTCGAGGGTCATACAAGCTAGGGGATCGTAGTGCTACAAAAGGAACCCAAGTCTCCTGATTCCCCATTCAATGCTCCTTCATGTCTACTTACCATCATAGCTGTCCCACTCTACTGTGTTCGAACTTGCTGGCCTCGCCAGACCAGACTGCTGAACTCCCTGCCAATGACCTGTGATCCCCCTCCCCAGATACTCATTTCCTTAGCCTCAAGGAATTGAGCTATGATCCAATACAGACAAAATTCGACTTGGCTGTGTCTCCTGTGTGCTCCCTGGCTTACTCCTCAAATGTCTCCAAACTCACCTTGGGTCCACAGGCTTCCAATTCTACCTTCCTCTCCTCATTCCTATAGGATGACCTTGATTTCTACCTTGTTGTCAGAAAGAGTCTGTCTCCAAAGACTTTCATCATATGCCTTCGCATAGACATCAGTTACATTCTATCTTGTCCATCTTTGTGATAGAAACAGCTCTACTTTCCCATGCCTCCGAAAGGTTAACGCCCTGATGTTTATTCCCTTCCTCCTGAGCACCTTCCATCTCTCCCTCTCCCTTAACTGCTTCCATTTCTTCCAACCCAAAGTACTAAAAATAATTGATAATAATGAATAATGCAGTAATAACAACTAGCTAATATATACAAAGTGCTTATTGTAAGTACTAATTCACTTAATCTTTGTAATAACCTATAAGGTAGGTATTACTATTATGCTCGTTTTACAGATAAGGAAACTGAAATACAGAGATAACCTGTAACTTGCCCAAGATACACAACTAGGAAGTAGCAGTGCCAAGACTTGAATCCAGATGGCTTAGCTCCAGACTCTGGGCTCCGAACCATCACACTGCCTCTGTAAGATACATCTTATCTATACCATCACTTATTACCTCTATTAAGTTGGGCAACTTATAGAAAATCTCGGACACTCAGCTTCCTTATAAGTAAAATGAGAATACTATTGCTGATCTTATAGGATTGATATGAGGATTAAGTGAACTGGAGGATATATGTAATCCACCATGTCTGGCATACATGAGGCATTCAGTAGCTAACAGTTAATTTGATAATGATGATAACAATCATGATAATAACCAAGCCTAGCTTTTATCAATTAAAACATTCAGGGACAATTCTCACAGAGGGAGACAAGCTTTATTATGTGTTTAAGAAACGGGGAGTGAGGGTGTAGCTCAGTGGTAGAGCACGTGCTTAGTAGGAATGAGGAATGAAAGAAAGAAAAGAAAGAAAAGAAGGAAGGAAGGAAGGAAGGAAGGAAGGAAGGAAAGAAAGAAAAAGAAAGAAAGAAAGAAAGAAAGAAAGAAAGAAAGAAAGAAAGAAAGAAAGAAAGAAAGAAAGAAAGGAAGGAAGGAAGGAAGGAAGGAAGGAAGGAAGGAAGGAAGGAAGGAAGAAATGCTTACCAAAGACTGTTCTAAGCACTTGACCAGTATTAACTTATTCAGTCCTCAAAACAACCACAAGGTGAATCATACTATCATTTCCATTTTATATAAAGAGAAAACTAAGACAAAGAGGCAATTAAGTTCTCCAAGATCACAAAGCTAGTAAGGAGCAGAACCAAGATTTGGACCCAAGCAGTCTAACTCCAGAGTCTATGTGAGGCAGGCTCTCAACATAATGGTTTGTTGTAGAAGAGTAAACTTGAGATACCCATGTCATGGGAGAATAACATAGACGTATACAGTCACAGTAAGTATATAAAGGTATCATCTAGTGTAGCTCCCCAAACTTGTTAACTCAAGAGAATTATCTGGAGATTACAAAAACAAAAACAGAATCCTGGACCCCATTCCAAACCTACTAAGTCAGACTCTGGAACAGAGACCAGTAGAAGTTAATAGTGGAGCACAGAAGAATCATGGAGGAAGCTTTTTCAAAATCCCCATGCCTAGGACCCATCCCTGGAGATTCTGCTTCAGCATATCCATAGTGGTTCCCAGACCTCACTTGTTACCTTTAGGGGATGCCAGGGAGCCAACAAATCATTTTGAAAACTGGTTTTAAAAAAAGGGAAAGAATCAAGCATTTATCCTGCCTTTTCTGTACAAAATACATTTCAATGTAACCAAATAGCTGATGAAGGGACATTTCTCTTTACAGAAGTATTCCAAACAGTAAAAAACAGGGAATGATAGAATATCACTCTTGTGAATTAATGGATCTAGACAATGATTATCAATGGCTGCCAACATAGTAAGAGCCAACAGCCATCATATGCTCCATTATAAATTGACACACCAAAGACTATAAGGATATCTTGCCAAAAATAAGGAACCTGAGTCTGATCAAGCTTTTATATCTAAGTTTATAGGAAATGTATGGAGTGGGTGGCAGGTCACAGGCAAAGATATATGTAAATGACACTACTGGGATGCAATAAGCAAAATATAAACTCTATCAGACAAATGACCTGGTTGCTTCAACAATAACAACAAAAAATTATAATTAAAAAAAAAAGAGGGATGGAGAGGAGTAGTAGCTAGCCTCCAAGATGCTCCCCCAATCATCCCCACCTTTTGGTGTTCATGCTCTGGTGCATTTCTCTCCCACATTGTTTCTAGGTTGGTCGGTGTGACTAACAGAATATTATGGAAGTGCTATTAGGTCATTTCCAAGACTAGGACATAGAAATAGCATGGCTTCCTCTTTTCTCTTTCCCTTTCACTCATTCTTGGAGAAGCCAGCTGACATGTTGTGAAGAGACTCAAGAGGCCCGACAGAGAGGCCCACATCATGAAGACGTGAGCTTGAAAGTAGATTCTCTGGCCTCAGTCAAGCCCACAGACTGTTGCAGCCCTGGCCAACATCCTGACTGCCACTTCGTGAGAAACAGTGAGACAGAATCACTCAGCTAAGCAGCTCTCAAATTCCTGACACACAGACACTTTGAGATAATAAATATTTGTTATTTTAAACCATTAAGTTTTGAGGGTAGTTTGTTATATAGTAACTGATAATTAATTGATAGCTAATACAAGAGGGATCTCATAGTTTTAAAGAGACTTAAGAGAACAAGAATAATAAATAGACCTTATTTAGATCCTGGTTCAAACTGAGGGAGGGAGAAAAAGTCGCAATCAAGGAAACATGAAAACTGGGTATTTGTTATTAAGAAGACTTTTTTGGATAAGGAATGATAATATTATTTGGTTATGTTAAAAAATAATCCTTTTATTTGGTGGATACATATAGAAATGTTTACAGATAAAAATTTAAAAAAGTAATGTCTAGCATTTGCTTGAAAATATCCGAGGGTGGGAGTATCGATAGGACAAGACTGACTGGGAATTGATCACTGTTGAAGCTGGGTACGGAGCTTATTATATTATCCTAGTTTGTACATATTTGACAATTTTAAAGTAAAGAGTAAAACGGAAAAAAAGCACTGACTGACCATCAAGACCCCACATCACATGAAACAATTCCAACTAAACCACCCAATTAGGAAACGCAAGTTCCCAATAATTATATAAAGTTCACTGCTGGGTGCCAGTGCCTGCAAATCCATACCTTGTACATACATACACATGAGGGAGGTAAGAGGAATGAGATGAAAAGCACAATGTGGGTTCTGAGGAAAGGGATCTATGGGAAATTGAGGGAACTTGGAAGAGAAGATCATTTACTATGATTGGTGTGTGTGAGCTTCAGTTTGTCACATTGGGTACAGTACAGCAAATCTGGAACCACCACCAAGGCATATGATTCAGTGAAAAATGAATAAGGAGAATGGTAGGCAGTAATGAAGACTCCATTAATGCTACAAGCATAGTGCATACATAAAAGGTGAAGTTAATATTTGAGATTCTTCCACAAGGGCAATGAATTCCTTTCTAGTATGTATGTATGTATGTATGTATGTATGTATGTATGTATGTATGTATGTATGTATGTATTTTTGGTTATTGTTTGATTTTTATCTTTAAGGGGAGAGGATTGAATAACAACTCTGCTTCAATGGTAACACGAGTACCAGGGAGATATGATTCTAAATACTATATTCTTTACGTTGTGTATGTTTTTCTCAGGAAATTTTCCAAATACCTTGAATAATTTATAATTTGATTTTAATACTTTGCAATAGTTTGGAAATAATGTAAATACTTCTTCTCTTACTTTGTGAAAGTCTGAAAATGCAAGGGTCAACCAGCAAAGGCAACATCAAACAGTAAAATCCTCACATTTGAGAAAAGATGATATATTTTAACATCTAACTGGGCCATTTACAAAAGAATAAAGACAATCACTTAAACATTTGTTTCTGTGGTCATCTAAGAATAATGCCTCAATAAATAGTTATGGACACTTAGGAGAAGAAGCTTAGATATAAATACTACTGCATAATTGAATAGGACAACTAGCTGTAAAGGAATTTCATTTTAAAAGAGAAAAACCTAACATGAGATCTCAGCTATCCAGAAACTTCAGAGCATGAGTTGGTCTGGATAGCTGAGGGTTTATAAATTTTAAATAGTAGCATTTTTTATCTTAGCTATTTTGTACAGAAATGTTTTGAAGATGTATTATACACTTTGCTGCCTTCATAAAGGGAATCTACTAAAAATACGTCCTTGCTTATTCACATAATTATCACGAACATCAAATACTGTGTTGTGCTCTAAATCCACCAAGGTCCCCAGGGTATAACTTGAGATGTGTCTATTTGTTTCTTTAAATATACCAGAATTACTCCCATGTTTAAACTTCTTTTTCATCCTAAAAATTCCTGTTTAAATTATTATTTGATTGATTCTAATGATATAATGAGCACATGGTCAGCAAAGAATATTCTGAAAAACAGAAAATAAAAATCACCCATAATACCATGACATAGCCACAAAGACTGATAATATTTTGATGTGTTTCATTCTGACGCTTTTTAGAAAGTATATACATATATTTTACTTGGCCGATATAAATTATAACATGTTGTATCCTGTGCTTTTGCTTTGTAAGATGTTACCTGCTTTGATAATTAGTTCATCTCCTTTACTGAAGTCAGCATATTAGCTATCGTTTCTTATTGTTGCCAGTGGGTCTGAACATATCCGGCTCTCTCCCAATACTACTATGCTGTTTCCCAATTGCTTTGTAGGGGAGGTATGAAAAAACCAGAAAATCAAATTTGGTAGGACTGTGTCTAATAGAGGAATAAATAGATTTGAGCAAGGCACTGGGAAGACTCTTCAGATGAAAGTCCCTGTGCTATTGTTTAGGGACTTGATCATATTCCTCTTGCCTATTCAGAGATATTTTTGTTTTTGCTTACTTCCGGGCTTATGGCCATATTTCGAAGAGATAGATGGCATTTCTAGGTAGGCATGATTGCTAGAACAGCTGAATTTCAGAGAAGCGATGTGTTACTGTACTGCGATGCCAATGCATACCATAAATCGAATGCATGAATCTGACCTAGCAGCTCTCTGGTACACAACTACACAGACAAGAAAGGACCCCACTTAAATTCATTCTTGCTGAATAAGCAGCAGCAATCAACATTCTCTCTCTTTAGAAGAATGAACTGCTTACACATCTGTGTTCCTACGTCACCAGGTATTCACTTCTATATTAAATGATATTGTATTACACTAGGTGGAAGCAAATAAAATTAACACTTTTGTAGGTCAAAAATTGACAGTTTCATATGGCTCAACCTAATGGTTAATTTCATGTGTCTCTCCTTCCCACACTAGATAGTAAATGTCCTTGGGGGAAAGTTCACTTCTGTGCCCTAAAGTTCTGGCGATAATAAATACTGAAAAAAATTTTTTAAAGACTGTTCAAACATAGGTCTAGATTTAGATTCTCTCTCTCTCTCTCTCTCTCTCTGTCTCTGTCTCTGTCTCTGTCTCTCTCTCTCTCTGTCTCTCTCTTTACTTATCTATCTAGAATCAGCAGTTAAAGATTTTATACTGACTTGACCCAGGTAAATGATGCTTTGTACCTGGTAAGTAATAAAGAATTCTCATTTCACTTCACTTACTTCCTTTTTTGGTTAAAGATAATGTGGTAGATCTTCTATTAGCTCATTTTTATGTCTACTGCCTGGAGCTGTTCTTCTCATAAGCCGTATTTGCCCACAGCTTTACTGAGATATAACTGACCTATAACCTGATGTAAGCTTGAGGTGTACAATATGATGATTTGATATATGTTGTGAAATAATCCATCACCTCGCATAGCTATCTTTTTGTTGTTCTTGTTAACACTTAGGATTTACTCCCTTACCGACTTTCAATTATACAATACAGTATTGTTAACTATAGTCTCCATGCTGTACATCAGATCCCCAGAACTTATTTCATCTTCTAACTGAAAGTTTATACTCTTCGACTAACAACTCCTCACTTCCCATACTCCCCAGTTCCTGGCAATCACCAATCTACACTTTATTTCTATGAGTTTGCCTTTTAATATTCCACATATAAGTGAGATCATACAGTATTTGTCTTTCCCTGTCTGACTTATTTCACTTAGCATAATGCTCTCCATTTGGTCTGCAGTGTTATTCAAGTCCACTATTTCCTTAGTGATTTTCTGTCTGGATGATCTATCAATGTTTAAAGTGGGGTACTGAAGCCCCCTACTAATACTGTATTACTGTGTATTTCTCCCTTTAGTTCTGTTAATATTTGCTTTAAATTTTTAGGTGCTCCAATGTTAGGTGCATATATATTCATAACTGTTATATCCCCTTGATGAATTGACCCTTTTGTCACTATATAGTGATCTTCTTTGTCTCTTGTGACTGATTTTGACTATAAATCTATTTTATCAGATATAACTATAGCCAGTCCAGCAATCTTTTGGTTAGCTCTTATTTGCATGGAGTATCTTTTTGCATTCCTTCACCTTCAGGCTATGTGTGTCCTTAAAGCTAAAGTGAGTCTCATAGGTAGCATATTATTGGAGATATACATATATACATATTTCTATCCATGCAGCCACTCTGTGTCTTTGGACTGAAGAATTTAACCTATTTATGTTTAAAGTAATTATTAATAGGTAAGGAGTTACTATTGCCATTTTATTATTATGTTCTGACTGCTTTCCTTTCTCCTTCTCTTGCTGTCTTCCTTTGTGATTTATTTTTAGAGTGGTATGATTAATTCTTTTCTCTTTACCTTTTGTGTATCTACTATAGGTAGCTACCATAAGGCTTATACAAAAAAATCTTATAGATATAACAGCACATTTAAAACTGGTAACAACTTACCTTTAAATGCATACAAAAACTCTACAATTTTACTTCTACTCCCCCCATATTCTATGCTATTGATGGCACCCGTTACATCTTTTTATACCGTGTACCCACTAACAAATTATTATAGCTATAGTTATTTTTAATATTAAAAGTCTCACTTCGTTTATGCATTGTTTTACTGATTTGTTTAGTTATTTATCTGTATTCCTTGAATCTCATCAAGTTTCTTTAGAATAATTATTTTGAACCCTTTGTCAGGCAATACTAGATCTCCATTTCTTTGAGGTCAGTTACTGGAGCTTTAATTTGTTTCCTTTGGTGATGTCATATTTGCCTGATTCTTCATGATCCATGTAGCCTTGTATTGGTGTCTGTACATCTGAAGGAGCAAACACTCCTTCCAGTCTTTACAGACTGGTTTCAGCAGGTAAATACCTCCTCCTGTTGGTTTTCCAGGCTAATGAGATTAGCTCCAGAATTACAGTCAAAATATGTTGGAGCTGGGTCACAAGGCGGGTGCTGGTGGCAGTAGGACCCAGGCCATATGGGGCTGTAGCTGAGTCCTCTAGGGTCTAGAGCTATTTCTGGGTTTGTAGCTGGGACCACAGTTAGAGTGAGTGAGGTACCTAGATGAAAGTCTGCCTTCTTAAAATAGCTGTCCTTGGTCTCATACTCAACCGGCCTTTCACAATCTGCTACCTGGATTCCAAGCTCCTACAAAGGCACTTTTATCTGTGGATGGCTGCCAAATTCTTGTTGCTGAGGGAATTCATGTGCAGGGGACCTCCTATTCCACCATCTTGCTGACATCACTCCCCCACATTTACTTTCTGAACCTTTTTTAGCATAGAGGTGTGCTTATTTATAAGTACATGTACTATATGTAGAAAAATGTGTGCTACAGCATTATGAATAGGAGCAAGAGATAGAAACAAATTCAATGTTCAATTTAAGGGATTCAGGGCGTGAATTATCATATATCCATATACTATTATAATATGCAACCATTAAAAAAGGTGCATTATAAAGAGATTCATTAATATATGAAAATGCTTACAAATTTCAGTGAAGAAGTAGGAGACACAACTGTGTATAAAGTATAATATGAATAATGTAAAATATGCATAGAAATACAAGATAGAAAGAAACCAAAATGTTACTGGTAGTTGCTTCTGAATATTGAGACTATAGATGATATTTTTCTTTATCTTTATATACTATATGTTTCCCAATTTTCTTAAAAGAACATATATTATCTTTCACAATATAAAACATTTTAATAGAGAAAAAATATGTGATGATAACCTATTTAAAATTATTTGGTCAAGGAAAGAGGAAAGGCAAGAGAGAAATATAACAGATAAATTAAAATAGATCATACATGTATTTAGATAATTTTCTCATTCATTCAACAAATCTTTATTAAGGACATACTATGCCGCAGGAACATAAATAATCTTAGCCATTCTTTTTTACATCGGTGACAGAATACTTCAGAAGTCTAATTCCATTGTATTTTGTGTTTTATCTTTTTGAAAAAGGAACCAAACCATATTATTTTAGTCAGAAGGTTCCAGAATACTAGCAAAGGGGCACTGAGCAATTTGTAACTCTATAAATGACCTTCATGTGGCATAGTTCCTTTTCACAGTCATATTATTTACCATCAAAATCAAATATAAAAGAGCACGACCTCTAGAGAATAAGCGTTTTAAATAAGAATAATATTTGAGTATGAGAATGTACCCACAGTCATTTCTCACGATGGCCAAATTCTGGATGACTGTAGCAGGAAACCCTAGTATCACTTTTTACAGCCTGCTGAATTTGGCATCTGAAGCCAACCCCTGGACACTGATAGCTTCTATTCATAGGTGTCGTGAAAGCAAGCGGAAAGCAAAAATACGAATATTATGTTTCTGCTTCTGACAGAGCTGTAATGGTGATGGCCCCTCTGGTCATGAGACTTAGATATACCTTTGTCTCCAGAATTAACAACATGAAAATCTTTATGGCGATATTATTATAAGTTTCAACAAGTTGTATCACTTAGATACATATTTGACTCTATTGGTTTCTTCTTTTAAGAAAGGGATATTACTTTCACAGTCCATTTATACCTAAAATGTTTGAAGCTTCAATCTATCAAAGCAAAATATCAGTGCCATGTATTTAAATTTTTTCCGTAGATTGAAAACTAATTGGAGAAAAAAAAATGACTATCTTAACTCCTGGAGTTGCTTATACTTGATCCAGAATAATTTTTCTTTCAAAAATTTTATTGCACTAGAATAGCTTAGCCAGGAAAAGAAAACTTTTTCTATATAATAGATGTAGCCACAAAAAAATAAGTCTAAGGTTGAACTATGAAGGCCGGGGTGCAGGCAATATTTCCATTGCTTTATAAGTTCTAATAGTAGAAACATTAGATTTCATTATACTTATTTAGAATCTAGACTATGGAGAGATGGATTCTTTAAAATAAGATTTGTTCTAATTGTTCCATGTAGAAACTATCAGACTTACCCTATATTGAAAGGGTCTGAGAAGCAACACAACTGGAAGTTCAATATAGAATATTTACTGCTATTAATTAAAAACCTCAGAAATTCTGGTTTACATTTTCATTGTTCATTACCTTAATCAATTATAGATATAAATGAAACCAGTAACATTTCACCTATTTTCATAGTAATGGCCGAACAATCATAATAAAACTTATCTGGCATCACACTTTCTTAACCATCAAATTACTACTCAAACTGTACCAAAAAGCCCCAGTTTCTGAGATGAATACTTAAGATCTCGTCACACCAAATAACGCTTCTCTTTTTAAATATGGTAACAGCTTTGTAGCTGAGCACTACATTTCCTCACAGCCTTGAACTATTCAAGAAGAGGCAGGCAAAATAAAGGTACAAGTTGGATCACACAGCTACTGTAAAAATCTTGGATTTCCCTAACACTAATGGGAAGCTGCTGATGGAAATGGTATTGACTGAATCTAGTAATGATAATCATCGTTAAACACTTTAAAGGTTTGTTCCAGTTTGAAAGAAATACACTTTAAGAGTTTCCCAAATTTTTCACATCTACCATCTCATCCTATCTTCAGTCACTGTAGGAAATAAGCAAAGTATCCTTATTAGTGATAAATTTATGGATTTATCTATTAAAGTATGGAAATTGTGCTTTCAGTAGGAAGAGTCCCCCAATTTCAGTGTCAAAACTTCCTGTTTTAAGCAAACTCACAGATACAGAGAATAAACTAGTGGTTACCAGTGGTGGAGGAGGGTGGGCAATATACAGCTGGGGGTAGGAAGAGGTACAAACTACTGGGTGTAAGACAGGCTCACGGATGTATTGTACAACAAGGGGAATATAGCCAATATTTTGTAATAACGGTCAATGGAAAGGAATCTTTAAAATTGTATAAAAATTTAAAAAACTAAGGAAACCTCTTCTTTATTGTGGGAGGAAGTGAGTAGATTAGCAATGGCAGATTTTTCTGAGAGGCTTTAACTTTCTGTTTTTAAATTACAAAATTTCCCTTCCTTCAAAAAAAAAAAAAAGAAAGAAAAGGTAGACCATTTTAAAGGAGGCTTATCCTGTGACTTAAACGGCTGTCACTCGAATGGGCGGCACGACTTAATGAATGGTCCTAATCACATTAATATTCTATACCACCACAGAAAAGCATAGCATGGAGATATGTTAATAAAAGATACAGGCTGCAGTTGTAGCATTTCAGTAAATCGCGGGACATAAGAGCTCCCAGATGGAAAGAGATGAAAAAAGACAGTGCAGGTGAGGGACCAGGGCAGAAGTTGTGGGGGGTGGGGTGGGGGCTGCAGAATGAGAAAGTCTCAGACATAAAACAGCCCAAGGAGAGAGTGGAAAAAATGCTAGAGCGGTACCTAGTTCTTACCAGACACCAGAGAAGCGACATACGTATATGTATACATACAACACAGTTCGTTTTATCAAGTCTGACTTTCAAAGAGGCTTTTAGAATTAAAATCCATCTTCCCCAGCCACACATATTTTAAAAGAAACTAACCAAGCTTAGAACTAAGCCATTTTGTCAAGGGTGTTGGAGGCTAACAATTGCATACATACTAATTAATGATATGCACAGATGCCCCTTAGGTTTGATCCATTGTAAAAACTGAGCTATATAATATGATTTTATAATATCTTGGAGGAGTTTTACTTCTTGATATCTATGTGCAAATTTCATCAACATTAAGGTGCAGATTTATATTTGCTCAAAAATGGATGTATATATCTAAGGTTTATCAACGTAAATGGGTCCTCTAGCCACTATTTCTTTCCAGGCAATGTAGGATTTGAAGAATAGCATAAAGGTCTTTTTTTTTTTAAAAGCCTAATGTTTATTTACTACCCTTCATCTAGATGCCACAGCACTCGAGAAACTTGAACTGATATTCGCACAATACATAATAATCACTTGATCCACTAAAAAAAAAAAAAAAAAGCAGCTGCTTTGTAGGCTTAACCATGCAACATAATGCTGAGAACAGAACGTGATAAATACCATAGCCAATTGAAATTGTATAAGCAATTTTAGTAAGTAGAATGTAAGACATACAGCATCATTCAGCGCTGAGTATTTTCATAAGCAGTGGTGAGAGAGTCTAACCCAGGGCATAATGGGTCCCTCTAAAGGGCACCATGGGGCGGTGGGGGACTCATTCAGATATTGGTCCCCTCATCCTTTGTTCCTTTGATGACAGCTCTCACTCCTTGCTTGTCATTTGAGTGGGGATTTAGTCAGATGAGATTCTCTGGGATTATAATAGGAATTGTTTTGTTAAAAGCCTGGTAACCAATTGAAAATCCTACCTTCCCCCACACTCCCCAACAATCCTCGTTTTCAACGATCATCAGTTGTTTTACAAGACAAAATACATTTCTATTGTGTAAAGTTGCTTACATGCTAGTCAGCCAGGACCTATTATTTAGTTTTATTATTTTAATTACAAAAATCATAAAATAAAATGTATATGCAATAAAAAGAGATTAGGCAACAAATACCTGGTTTTCAAAGTGCCTGGGGACTGTTTACGGAGTGGTTTGGCCTGACATGATGACTAAAACCAGATTTGAATGCTCTTATAAATAGGCAGAGGCTTTCCTTACATAACCCATATTTATATTTATCAAAAAAAGCTGAGACTTAAGGCTTGCTGTAATAACTTTGTGGAGAAAGCAGGGCAAATTTATTATCTGTGATCCCTTCTTTCTCTCTCCCTATTACATCTGGGACAACTCTGGAGTACTTAGGTGATATGACTAAATCTTATTAGTGCAGGGCTTTTCTATTTTAAGCATAAATCTGGCATTTAAAAATCCCAAAGTAAAAACTTAACAGAGAAAATGTCAGGAAATTAAGCAAATTAAAAGATACTGTCAATAGCACGCAGTACTGTCAAAGGACTAATAACCCCAGTTAAATAGTATCACGAATGGGTAGTACGTTTTTGAAAAGCAGATACCAAGGCAAGAGAGACATTTAATGTCAAAGCATAAAAGCTATTTAGAGCACAATAGCTATCACACGAAGCCATCAGTCCTTTGATTATTATTTTATCATTTGTACAGTTGACACATACGGGTACAAATAGCAGTAAAAAAAATCTATGAGGTTTTTAAAGTACCAGCTTGCACCAGTGCTAACCATGAATCATAACCAGTGCAAGCGTAAGACTCATTTCCCACTTAACGCATTTGTATGTTTCAAAACTCGCTTATTTAGGAAAACATAAACTACCAAAATTGTTAATGATACATAGCCTTTTCAAAGCAGGCTTATTTCTTTTTAGTTCAAAACTTTATTTCCCCTTCCATGAATGTGGAAGAGGCAGGTAGTCAGGAATATAAATTACTCATGTGAATTCTGTTTCAATTAGCCTAAGAAGAATCATAAATGCGAGAAAAAAAGAATTTTTAAGTTTGTTAGTATAGAAAGAAAAACATTTTTACCATAACAAAATATTAATTCCCGTGTTCTTCTGATGCAGAAGCTTGACATTATTAAAGGAGTTAGAAGAGTAGAACACTTTGCAGTACATATTGAATTTCTCACTTTAATAATGAAGATGTGATTCTGTGTAATCTAAAATTAATTGAAAGCCAGTGAAAAAGAAGCAATATTCTGCTACCTCTGTTTTGTTCTCTCCTATCCAAATTTAACAAGTGGTAGCAGCTTTCAGGACAGCATGCACAAAAGCCTCAAATTAGATGTCAAAGTTGAGTAAGTCAAGTCTGCCTCCCCCTTCTATTATTTGAATGGGCTTTCACTAATTTGTTTGATAACCTTTTTTTATTATTATTTTTAGAAAATTCTTATCTTCCCAATAAGACTGAGAACTCTGTAAATTGAACTTCACAAGCAGTGACCATTTCGTAAATCGTATGATAATTCAAATTGAAAACAAAATGACAAGTGGATGGGAAAGGAAAGTGGAGGAATCATGTAAAAGAAATGCTTTGGAGGAAGGAGGGTAAACAAGGCCACCCTTAGCAAAGTCCTTGCATTCTCGGCCCAAATGCAAGTCAAGTAAGAGCTTCGCATTTGGCAGCAATGTTGTCCTATGAACAAAGCACATGAAAAATGTCCTAGTGGCTTGCTTTCATCTTAGCTGCATATCTGACGTTTCACAGCCTGCGGAGATGTTCCCCGTATTATATACATAGGTAACGCACTATGTGTCACCTCTAAAGATCGCGTTATGAAGACTGTATTCAGAGAGCTCTCGCTCTGTGTTATTTGTCTACCAGGAAAGATGGGTATGTAAGTATTCATTTATACTCTTATCCAGTCCCCATTTATTCCTACAAGCTGCATGATCAACTGATGGGAAATAAACAATGTGCTTTAAAAACATGACTGAAGCCTTCACATCATTCAGAAGAGGGAAATTCCAGGAATAAAAGAGCTGGGATCTACCTTAAAGCAGGAACTTCCCTGCAGAGAGAAACAGAAAGAAATGAAGGCACGTAATACCACTGCAGCTGCAATATTTCTGAAGTAGGACGCTCAGAAAAGGGCACAAGCTCTTCATGTTTCCAGAAACATTACGTTTAATTCCTCTGCGAAAGACTTAGCAGCTTAGTGGAAAGCAGCAACACACGGGGGCAGGGACGGGGGACCACCGTGAAAGAAGAGTCAGCCCTGCAAGGAAATTTGCTTAAACGAATATCAGAATTAAAATATTTCAGAAATGGTTGCCTCTGATAATCTCATCCTAAGGCTGGAATAAAAGGTCATAGCTAATTGGTACAAAAGCAGCTTTGGATGCAGTTAGGAAGTGAAATTCTGTGATGAATTCTACCCAAACACTACCAATTTTTTTTTAATTGACATCTAATTTTTTAAAAAAAATTTAAAATTGTATTATTTTTTGTAGGGGGAGGTGATTAGGTTTACTTACTTACTTATTTTTAGAGGAGGTACTGGGGATTGAACCCATGATCTTGTGTATGCTAAGCATGCGCTCTACCACTTGAGCTATGCCCTCCCCCCCCGTCACTACCATTTTTACCTTCAATTATGACAGAACAGGTACCACATGTTATAGAGCCCAAAAAAGAAGCCACAAGAAGGCATACTTCAAAATTGAGTTTCTTTTCCATTTTTCAAAAAATGTTTGCCTGATTTAACATTTACAGCCAAATCAACTAGGGTAACAAACCTTATTTGATGGTCAAGAATGGAAGTTCAGTAGTAGTTTGGTAAATTACACATAATGCGTAAGAAACATGTTTTTGCATGATTTGGCAAAACAATCACGATTGATAAAAAGTGCTACTTTCCAAGGGCCACACTCGGGTTTAGGTAAACAGATTAAGCACACACACTGCAGTCTCACTTTTATTGTAGTTAGTTTCCAAGTTTAAAAAAAAAAAAGTCACGGTGAATATAGCTCAGTGGCAGAGTGCCTGCTTAGCATGCATGAGGTCCTGGGTTCAATCCCCAGTACCACCAAAAAAAAAAAAAAAAAAAGTGAATGAACAGAGGTGTATGTTTTCAAAATATTAGAGAAAAAATTAACATATCAATTAGCTTATAAGAAAAGTACCTTTTAAGAAAGTTTTGTTTAACATCTCTTAATAATAAAGGACTCCTTACAGTAGAGCTTAATTATGACCTGTTCCAGTAAAATACAGTATTTTATTTGAATAAATTTAGAGACAAAAAGCAAAAAAATAACTAAACTTGCCAACTACTTATTAAAATCCTAAACTTCTTCCTTTACACTGAACACATTCAAAGCTGTTAAGCTGTAAATAACTGTGCCTTGTGGTTTGAGGAATTTTTTTTTTCATTACAGGTTACTACAAGCCACTGAACATAGTTCCCTGTGCTATTAGTAGGACCTTGTTGTTTATCTATTCTGTACATAGTAGTTTGTATCTGCCTTTCAAACTCCCAATTTATCTTTCCCCACTCCCCTTCCCCCAGTAACCATGTTTGTTTTCTGTGTCTATGAGTCTCTTTCTGTTTTGTAAATAAGTTCGTTTGTGTCATTTTTTTAGATTCCACATGTAAGTGAGATCATGTGATATGTGTCTTTCTCTGATTTATTTCACTTAGTATGATAATCTCTAGGTCTATTCATGCAAATGGCATTATTTCATTCCTTTCTATGACTGAGTAATATTTCATTATATATACATATACCACATTTTCTTTATCCAGTCATCTGTTGATGGACATTTAGGTTGCTTCCATGTTTGGCTGTTGTAAATAATGCTGCTATGAACACTGGGGTGAATGTTATCTTTTCAAATTAGAGTTTTCTCTGGATATATGTCCAAGAGAGGGATTGCTGGATCATATGGTAAGTCTATTTTTAGTTTTTTAAGGAGCCTCTGTATATACTGTTCTCCATAGTGGCTGCACCAATTTACATTCCCACCAACAGTGTTGGTTTGAGAAATTTTTATGAGATGGTATTTTCGTTTTTTTTTTTTTTAAGAATGTATACTTTTTGAGAGCAAAAATATCATGTAGTCATTTCACAACTGTCTGTACTAATTGATGAAATAATTAATGTAGCAATCCAAAAGGTTTATCAGCTCCTTGCTACTTTACTAGCAGGAGCACTTATCAGTTTCAGCAGTGATGACATTGTAATTCCACAAAGTCTGAGAGCCAAGAGTCCATCCAGGAACTTTTCCCTGCCCCTCTGAAATGGCCTTCATTGCCCCCGTCCCTGTCACCAAGATTGGGAACAATTCTTCATAAAGTAAGAGAGGGTTTATTTGGAGCAGTAAGTCTTGTCAGTGGTATTTGGTTTGGGATAGAATGCTAAGATTTAAGAGAAGTAACATAGACTTCAAACGATGCTGACACAATTATATTTCCCCATTCCCTATCCCCTAGGTTTTCTTTTCCACAGTGGAGTATCAGACTGGGACAATGGAGGTGGGAAACGGTATCGTGAGGGAGAGAAATTGATAAAACTGGATTCTTCTGAAGCAGCAGAATGGGAAGGGAGGAAAGTAGTGTACAAGGGCCCCAGGACCACAGAGCGTGGTAAGTAGGAAACAAGTTAAGAAACTGGAAGCAGAAGGATAATCCATAATGCAAAGAATCTGTGCGGACAGCATTTAACTCGACCATAATCCTTTTTCAGTGCTTTGCATCTTCCTCTGCCAGGAAGTTTCAGTTCTAAATGAGCCATGCAAACTGATCGATACTATTTATGGCAACTCCAAGAAAAAAAAATTTAAATTGCTAGATGTGAGACTTTTCTTCCCATGTGTCCTTCCCAATCTGATACCACCTGAATTTGACGTTTAAAATATTCCGTAACAATTTCCTAGAACGTTCATTATGTTGGAACTTCATTTCTAAGTTTATTTTCTATCCCGGGACCATTACCCCTGTCAATGAGGATGGTCATTCCTCCTGGTGCCTTTGTGTTGTGGGTTTTTAGGACTATTGACTGAACTTGTTTTAATGCTCTCTACATGTGCATGAGAGTTCATTTAAGTCTGGACCTGAAAATGAAATCGACATATAAGAAAAGGTTTTGAAAAAGTCCTTTTTCTTTTCAGTTCAAGAATGTTTATGTTTGATTGCAATTATCTGTAGATACCACAATTAAGTGAAATCTACAAATATTATACACAAAGCACAGTCATTTCTCACGATCTCTGTCACGTAAAAGAGTACTGATAAAGACGACTGAGATGACATCACTAATGTAACTAAAATAAACACTGGGTTATCCACACAAAGACATACTGCTTACTCCTCCTGGTACAAATTTCCCTTCGTAGGTTAACTCCAGATATTTGAAGATAATCTGTCAGTTTATTAGGAAACAAAATAAACATGTGTACCTTTGATTAACAGCTATAAAGCTGCTAAAAGTCTAACAGGAATTATAACCATGCAATAAAGATGAAATCCAGGCATAACAGTATTAACTTTCCAAACAACAATATGAAAATCAAATCCTTGTTTGTGTGTTTCTTCATTTCTTTGTGTCCAGGATACACACTGACTTTCTGAAACCACTGCAGAGTTGTGAATAATGTATGAAATAAAAAAAAAAATCCCTGTTCATTGTCCAGAGAGTACTGTATTGCTTGCTATATACTGTATCTATGCAAGACAAACAATAGAACAGACCAGCAAACCCAGAAATCTTGAGCTAAAGCCTCCCCAAATGGAAAGGGAAAATACCACCCTGGATTCTAGAAGTCCCTGAAACAAACAGCTCAAATCCTTAGGATACTCTGACACATTAGATAAAAACCTTTAAACTTCAGAAAGATCTGTCCTCCCGAGTAAATCTGTGAGAAAACTGGAAAAACAATTACGTAGTTAATGTTGTTCTAAAGAGATTCACTGACTCCTGTCCATTTCCCCTGTCTTAGAGAATGTATTTGCAAAGACTGATGAGCAGATCTGTAAAACTTAAAACAAAAGGCTGTTGTCACTTTACTTCTCCTGTATTTTCTCTAGGACAATTTAGGAATTTTTCCCTCTAAGTAGTAGGAATAGAACAAACTGATCTGAGTTGAGAATGACAAAGAGGCAGCAGTCAAATGCAAGTACAGTGGACGGAAGAATAAGAGTAATGGCATATAGTTATATATTTTGTTTTTTATAAAAACTCGGCATTTTTCTTCACTTGTCAAGCCTAAACATTACTGAGTAGAAAGGTCATATGAAGGTAACATACACAGGACATTTGAGTTTGCCCATAAAATAAACTCAGCTTTAATGGAATTCCATTTACAGTGATGTAGAATGGAATTTCTATTTCTTTCCTCCTCCAAATTTTCAACTTGAGAGATAGCTTTAGGTACAATCTATTGAAAAGGATTTCATGTAGATTCAGTATTTTTTTTTTGATAATTGTGTAGTATTCAACAGGCAGTTGTCAAGAGCATATACCATACTTAGTTACGTGCTAGGTGCTAAAAATAAATCACAACCTTTTAATAGCAAAATACAGTTATAAACTGGAACCTTGTAGTATTTTAACACTCTGTGTCATCGATATCCTTTAGAGTTGACCTTGAGTATAACCTTTGCTTCCTGGAATATGTGAAGCACAGTACTAGGTTCAAGGTATCTGGGCTCATATTTTTGCAAATGCAACAAATAAAAATGAATAATAGGAGAACCTGAATCTCAAAAGGGTATTACAGAGCATTAGATACTCACTGCCCTCTTCCTTCCTTCTCCTCTACTCCTCTCATTTTAATGCACACAAGGAAAGAAATTACCAGGAGTAAGGTTCAAATGGTAATACACCAGAGAGGTGTGTCCAAAGGTTTCATAAAAATTGGGAGATGGGTAGTGAGTACATTCATTTCTAGGTGAATCTAGCTGCCTTTGGCCCCTGGGGCAGCAGATGGAATTCAGCTGGACAGGAAGCAGCGTTTATAAATTCTTATCCCCGTTTAGGCAAATTCTCAATAATATACTCCCGAGCCCATAGGAGGGAAATACGTCTATCATCACAATCACCAATTAGAACAATTATTTCCCTGTAGTTTTGAAAGCAAGTCGTTCTCTAGAAAATTTAAGATACTTCTGACAGTCTGATAAATACCTTGTCATTTAATATAGTTACAAATGCACAGAGTGTCTGCTCAAATTAGAGCAGTGTCATGCACCTGATATATAGGGTCCCAACCATTTATTCCTGAACTGAAGGTTTGTAAATAAGCAGGTGCTTGTGTGAGCTTAGCTATCAACATTAGCATGTCTGTGAATTTTTGACATGGAATTAAAACTACCGAGAGAAATTTACCGCTGCATGATAATTGCTTGTCCTACCTTATCCCATATTCCAGTATCTAAAGGAAGCCTGCTAAATTCATATTCTCATTAAAAAAAAGCAACCAAAATTGACCTTGTCTCCTACTGGCTTGCAGAGATCACCAATGCAGAAATCTGCAGCAGAGCTGATGATATTGTGTAGAACAGACAAGCAAAAGTGATTGAAATTTCTATAGAGAACATATCAGGGCTTGCCTAGAACAATTTTGCATATAAATAGGGCATAAATGGTCTGTGTTCAATTTGTTCTCCAGTTGTCAAAGAATCAAGGATAGACTACATAGCAATCTTCTGTTTCTAGCCTCCCTCATGCAAACCTAGATCTTATTAATCAATACATGTATATGTCTGCGTGAAAGTAAAATTAAATTTCCATAAGTGAAAAGAAAAAAACAAACACAAATTATGTGACGAATGCAAGTACACACTTCATCATAAGAGTCACATGAAGTGATGACAAAGAAAGACACTCAATTAAGTGGCCTTAAAAATTAATAGCACTTTAGAACTCAAAGCATCAGCCTCATTCTCACCTCCCTCCATACACACTCTCCTCAAAGTGTTTTTGCTAAGGTCACCAATGAATTCTTAATAGCTAAATCCACTGGATCCTTTCCAATCCTTATTTTATTGGTCCTCCTGGCTACATCTGATACTATTCAGCACTTTCTCCTTGAAAAGCTCTATTCCATCGGTCTCTGTGATACCACACTAACTTTTTTTCTCCCCACTCCTCCATCACCCACCCCTTCATGTGCTCTTTTATGCACTTTGGCTTTTAAGCTCGTCCCAGAAATTGGTGGCTTTCCACTTTTGTGGCATATGAAAATTGCCTGAATAACTTAAAATACACTATTTGGATCTGATTGCTTCAGGGAGGAACTGGATGTGGGTATTTCTTAGAAATCCCTCACCGTGATTCCATGTGTAGCCAGGGCTGAGAACCAGGACCACAAATGTTTGCTTTCTCCAGGGTTCTCCCTGCACCCGCTGCTCTTCTCTCCCAGATGATCTTACCCTCTCTCGTATTCTGAACTGTCACCTGAACATTGATCAATTCACCAAAATTCCTACTGTGTCCCCTCAAGTTAATTGCCAGCGGTAATTGAGCTAACACTGCCGAGCACACTAAGTGGCTGGCCTCAGGATTATTTGATCCTTTTTGTCCCCTTCCTCGCCTCCACCTCCGCTTCTACCCAGTGAAGGATGAATAGTAGTTTGTCTGGAGAACAAAGATAATCTGGAGATATCTGGAGAAAGCTATCCTTCTCCCCATTTGAAGGATGAATAGCAGTTTGTCTGGAGAACAGGGCAGGGGATGATGGAAAATACATGCCATGCAGTTGTGGAAGGAGACAGTGGCAATGATGAAAAGTTTCTTTCAGCCAAGACATCTCAAAAATATCTTTCCTTCACCCCCAATCTGTTTCATAACTGAATAGCTATAGGTAACTGAGACCGTGTCAGAGAATGCTCTCTCTCTATGAGCGACAAATGTCCTTCATTTAATTTATGCAAATGGAACTCTGCATTGGATGGCTATGAACCCCATACACACAACAGACGAGAAAGTACTTTGTTAACTGTAAGGCACCAAACTTGCTAAAGCATTTTAACTACATCACATAGTATATGCTCAATAATTACAATTGAATTAAGAGGGGACAATGTCATGTGTTGGGAAGTAAAACCAAGCATATTAATTCATGATTGGCAACTCCAGTCAAGACCGAGGAATGTATCTAGAGTTTCCTGTCAGAATCTCTAGAAGAGACACAACTTACCTTTCATTCTCTAACTACCTTTCTTTCTTCAAGCCCCAGCACTCAAGGTACAAAAGATAGTCTTCATTCTTTAATCCATCAACTCCTCACTCCTGGCCCTCACTGTTCTCCCGAAACTGCTCGGGAAGATGACAGCTGTTACCGGCTGGTTGACAAACCCACTGGTTTATTTTCAGTCGTCACTTTACTTACTTAACTTTCTGCAGGACGTGACCTTGCTGACTTTCTCCAATCGGACATTCTCTCTACCCTCAGTCTTCTAGGCATCACTTTTGGCTGCTTCCTTTCCTCCCTTTCTATTTTCTTTTCCCTCAGTGTCCTTTGTTGATTCCTCTATTTGTCTCTTCAATACTGTAATGCACTATTCTTGGCCTTTACCTCTCATGGGGCATAGTCTTCCTGGGTGAGCCCAAGGTTTCTATAGCCATATATACGCAGCTGTCCCCCAAATCGGTTATCTCCAGCCTCAACCCCTCTTGCTTTTGTGTGTGTGTGTGTGTGTGTGTGTGTGTGTAATGATGTACTCCTCTACTTTAGGGAGGAACTGGATGTGGGTATTTCCCCTTGTACTTAAGAGTTTGATTTTTTGCCTCCATTAAATGTCATGGTTTCTCGTCTCCTATCTGTTCTCAAATGGTAAATTATACCTTCTCATTTATACTGTTATCTTGCTGGTCCATAAAACTAGGATCATGTGTCCTCTGAGTTCCTTCTGTTTTTCCACATTTAGTTTTCTTGGTTGCCCTGTGTGGTTCTAAAACCAAATTATATTTATTCTGTTTCCCAGTTTCATTTCTTCATAATGCTTCTCGTGTGTGTGTGTGATTAATGTTTAGAACTATATATCAAAATCTAGTCATACCCAAAATGGCTAAGTTAGATTTCTATCTATTGCTGAGAAGCCAGTTTATATTTACTTATGTTGGGCAAAAAATGAAGACATAGAGTTGGTCAAAGGAGGAGAAACATGGTCTCAGTTATCTATAGCTATTCAGTAATGAAACAGATGTGGCGTGGGGGTATTTATGTGTTAAGTGTGGTTGTCACTCCTATAAGGTTTTTTCTTTCTGTGTTTCTTTTTCTTCTAAAGCTTACCTTTGCTCTTATAATGACAAAGTCAGGAATACTGATGGACAATGCTTTACAAAGTTGATTTTAAACATATGGAACTTATTACCGTAAGTGCTAACAAAGGCTGCAACAGAGAGGGTCCAGGAAGATTTAGCAAAATTCACAGAAGATAGATCCATACTAGGTTATTAAGGAAAACTGAGATGCTCCTTTCACCCACTGAACTTCTAGAAAGCACAGTCCACATTCTAGGGAACGCAACGGCCAGAGGCGAGGGGGTGGGGGGAGTTACTCTATGTCCGGAGCTGCACAAGCACACAGCTCCTATCTCATGACAGCACATATAAGGCTGCATTACATTCTTATCACGTGGATTATATTCATATTCATGTCTTCCCAAATGGTCTGTGAGCTCCTTGAGGCAAGTGTCCTGTTTGGGGTTGCATCCTCAGTACCTAACCTAGCAAAGGACACTCAGGGGGCATTCAATAGAACTGTTTAATTGTTGAATGGATATTATCCATCCCTATAGCCTCGTCAGCTACTTGCTGCTTAGTTTCTGCATTCTGGCTCTCAGTTCCATTCCACTACTGGAAAGATGCTCTTAAGAGTTACCAGGATGCTCCCAAATGGCAAATCATGGGTCTTGATCCTTTTGGATTTCACGGTACCATATGTGACTGGCGAAAATGCCCACCTTTTCTGCCTACCTTTGCTTTTAGAACGATAATGTCTTGATTCTTCCCACTCCTACCCAACTAACTGTTCCTTGTCTATCTTCTCTGCTAGTTCTACTTTTAGCCCCTAAGGGGAGGCATTTTCAAGGTTCTGGTTTTAGATCTCTTTTCTCTTAATAATCCCTCTAATAATCTCTTCCATTTCCAAACTGTAACCAGAAATCTCACAGACTCAACCATCTTCCAATGCAATCTATACTTGTATTTCCAAGAAACTTCTAGACATCCTGACTGCAATGCTCTGCAACCACTTTTAGTTTCACTTGCCCCAAACTGAATTTGTCTTCTATCACCATTCCTTTTCCTGATCTTAATAGTTTTTTTTCTCATAACCCAACTGTCCTCCCAGCTAATCAAAGTCAAAACCCTAGGATTCTCTTTGAATCTTGGTTACTCCTCTTCCCCTAAATGATCTCCTTTGATTAAGAATATGACAGTTGACATTCTAAGTGAAGTAAGCCAGAAAGAGAAAGAAAAATACCATATGAAATCACTCATATGAGGAATCTAAAAAAAAAAAAAAAAAAGAAATATAAAACAGAAACAGACTCATAGACATAGAATACAAACTTGTGGTTGCCAAAGGGGTAGGGGGTGGGAAGGGACAGATTGGGATTTCAAAATGCAGAATAGATAAACAAGATTATACTGTGTAGCACAGGGAAATATATACAAGATTTTGTGGTAGCTCTTAGAGGAAAAAAAAGTGACAATGAATATATATATACATGTTCATGTATAACTGAAAAATTGTGCTCTACACTGGAATTTGACACAACATTGTAAAATGACTATTATTCAATAAAAAATGTAAAATAGAAAAAAAGAATATGATGGTCTAATCCTAATTCATCATCCACACACCTAGAGATTAAATGTCTTAATATATAGCTTTGATCATGTTCCTCCACTGCTTAAAAACCTTCACTATATCCCCATTGCCTAAAGAAACATATGCTAACACCTCAGTCTCTTATTCAAGCACTCTATGCTGTGGCACCAACCTACTTTTCCAGCACTATCTCCATAATTTTATACTTTATACAATCTGTTTTCTTACTAGCTATACTACGGGCCATTCTCCCAAAATGCTTTGGACTTTCGAAACTCCAAATGATGTTTCATTTGACTAAAATGTCCACTATCCCCACCTCCAATTACTACTGTTGAAACCCATACTCATCCTTCAAAGCCTTTTTCTCCATGACTTTTCTCTGACACACGAATAAGGCATGAGATTTCCCTCCTCAGAACTCACATAGTATGTTATTAATACCTCTTGTATATTACCTCTTATCGTCTGCCTTATCCTGTAGTCTTTCTCTATTTTTTTATCTTTCCTGTAAGACACAAGTGTCTTATAACTAAGGAAATCTTACCTTTATTATTTCTGCATCTTTCATTATGTCTAGCATAGTACTTTTCACAGAAAAGATGTCCAATAAACAAATGAATGATTAGGGGCGCATTTCCTAATTTCTGAGTTTGACAGTAGCAAAGCCGTAACCTGGGTTCATACCCAGCCCGTCGGCACCTGCACAGCCAACAGTGGCTACTTACTACCCGTGCACATTCTGACTGGCTGGAGCCCGCATGATACCAGGTACTACTGTTTCCAATATAACTGCTGATAAGATAGCCTCCCTTAGAATAGCTTTTGGTGCCCTTAACTGAAACAATGTACTCAGCTTGAATGGGCTAGAGGCAATCTTTGGGAGCTCCTTCTGAATTAACTAATGTGGGTTCTTTGTGGGGAGGGAACATCGATTCACAGGGGAAGATTCGCAATTCAGGCAACTAATCATAGCATTTATTAACATTTTGATTTTCTAATGAAGAATTTAGACTCTTATCTCACTGTGTTTAACTATGGAGTGGAAAACACTGCAATTAGAAGCACAATTGGAGTGAAGACGGAGAAGATGGCGGAGTAGAAGGACGCTCGCAGGTCACCCTCTCCCACAAATACACCAAAACCCACATCTACAGACCCACTCAGCCAACCAGAGCACCTGTGGAACTCCGACAGAACATCGCCCTCTTCAAAAGATAAAGACGCCAAAAATCTGGTAGGAGAAAAGGAAAAAAGAAAGAACAAAAGGCAAAGCAGCGCTGGACAGGTCCCACGGGGAGGGAGCGGCAAAGGAGGACTGGCGCTCACTCGCTGGGTCTCCCCTCTCCAACTGAGAGGCCAGAGGGACGGAGGGGGAGCCTCCGAGGCTCGGATCTGTACCGAGCAGCCCTTGACTAACAGAACTAAGTTAAACGGGCACAGAGCGTCCCCCCGACACCCAGCCTGAGACGCCGGCCGGCAGCGGCGGGCAGGGCCAGGCTGCCCAAGCCGGGCGGAGGACGGAAGTGGCTGCACGGAGGCAGCCCCGGGGGAACGCAAGGGGCTGCGCGTGTGGCTGTGGGTGCACAGGGCAGAACATCCTGGGCCCTCCATAAAACAGCAAGGTTGATGTGCTCTTGGGGGAAGGGTGCACACCCCCATCTCTGAAAACCCGCGGAAAGTTTTCGGGGGAAGAGAGGCGGGGCTCAGGCACAGCTGCCATATCCTCCGCGCTGAGCACTCAGGCGGGGGCGGGGGCGAAACCTGCATCCTCACCGAAGGGCTTAGCAGCCACAAAGGCCAGACTGAGACTGGCCTGCAGCCCGGGGCACATAGGATCCTTCCATCCTGGTCCCTCAGAGAACTTGCTCCACAAAGACAAACAAGGAGCTGGGTTTTGGCTCGGAGCAGGGACAGGGCTGTCCCTCCGTCTTCCCGGAGCCCACCCGCGGAGCGCTGACCAGGGCGGAGCGCCGACCAGGGCGGAGCGCGCAGCCGCACAGAGCAGCGGAGCTACCAGCGGCTCAGGTAGAGCGAGAGCGGCCCCCCACCTCCCCGCCTTTCGGGCAGGAACACAGCCCCTGACCGAGGTGCTGGGAGGGGGCATGACCCGCCCTCCTACCCGGCCAGTCTGCAACATCTGACTGCGGCATCCGGAGGGGCAGCGACCCGCCCGCCCACAGCAGAGAGCTGCATCTGACCCAGTGTTGGGAGGAGGCGCGATCTGCTTGCCGACAGGTGCTGGGAGCAGCACAGAAGAGGGCGCCAACGGAGGGCCTCTGAAAACAGCAAGCTGAGCTTCCAAAACAGGACGAAGACAGAAAGACTTCACATTAAAAGCACACAGACTCCAGGAGAACACCGACAACCCCCCCCCCTTTTTTTTTAAATCTGTTTTTACCTGTTCTATTTTCTATTACTCTCTTAATTTTTACTTCTTAATTCATTTCTATTTCTCTTGGGTTTGATGTCCTGCTATTGATTAGACACAGGTTTCAAATACATCTATTCATCTCCCCCCCCTTTTTTTGTAAAGGTTTTAAAAGGACGTCTCAACCCGATTAATACTCTGCTTTAACTCACTCTTCTATTATTCATTATACACTGTTTTCAAACCCTCTTTCTCCCTTCTTTTAAAATTCTTTCTCTCTTATTTTTTTTTTCCTAAGTTCTATTCCTAAATAGGCATCAGATAGATAAAATCCTTAAGGACCAAAATAAACAACTGATACTCCATAAACCACAGTGCCAAAGAGGTATGAGCAAGATGAAGAAGCAGAAAAACCTTTCCCAATTAAAAGAACAAAAGAAATCCCCTGAAAGAAAGATCAACGAAATAGACTTCGATAGCCTACTAGATGAAGATTTCAAAAAAGGAGTGATCGAATTGCTGAAGGAATTAAAAGAGAGAGTGTTTAGAGATATAAAATATGTCAAAAATGAAATTGAAGCTATAAAGAAGAGCCAAGTAGAATGGGTAAACTCATTGACAGAGATGAGGAATGATCTAATAGCTGTGCAAAGCCGACTAGATAATGCAGAGGAACGAATTAGTGATCTAGAAGACAGGGCAATAGAAAGCACCCATTCAGAAGAACTACAAGAGAAGCAAATAAAAAATAATGAAAATAGCATAAGGGACCTATGGGATAATATAAAGCGTCCCAATCTTCGCATAATAGGGGGTCCCAGAAGGAGAAGAAAGATCAAAGGGGATTGAAAAGGTTTTTTGAAGAAATCATGACTGAAAACTTCCCAAACTTAAAGAAGGAATCAGATATCCAAGTACAGGAAGCTCAGAGGGTCCCAAACAGGAAGAACCCAAATAGACCCACACCAAGACATATCATAATCAAGATGGCCAGAGTCAAGGATAAAGAAATGATTCTAAAGGCAGCAAGAGAAAAGCAAAGAGTAAGTTACAAGGGAACCCCCATAAGGCTCTCAGCTGATTTCTCTACACAAACACTACAGGCCAGAAGGGAGTGGCAAGATATATTCAAAGCCCTGAATGAAAAAAAGATGCAGCCTAGGATCCTTTATCCAGCAAGGCTATCCTTGAGGATAGAAGGAGAAATAAAGAGTTTCACAGACAAAAAAAAGCTGCAGGAGTTTAGCAACACTAAACCCATGCTAAAAGAAATATTGAAAGGGCTATTCTAAATAGAAAAGCAGCAGGATGCTACAGAAATGAGAAACACACAACTGGAAAGGTGATAACTCATGAATTACAAATAAAGTAAACATGAAATTATAGAAGAAGATATACAAATCACTGAGAGTGGGAGAGGGAGGCAGGGAAATATAGAATATTTCTTTCTTTTTTAAATTTTTTTAACAGTAGGATGGGTTTGAGATCATGTTACTATCAGTTTAATAAAAACAGTTATAGTAATGGGTTGACAGATTTACAAAAAAGGGTAACCACAAGCCAGAAATTTACAAAGGAGTCACAAAAATTAAATAAAATCCATGATAATACAAAGGAAAATTACCAAACCACAAAAGGAAGAAGAAAGGAACAAAGAGGATATACCAATTCAACTGCAAAGATAAGTTCAAAATGGCAATAAACACACATCTATCATTAATTACTGTAAATGTTAATGGACTAAATGCTCCAGTCAAAAGACACAGAGTGGCAGACTGGATAATAAAGCAAGAACCTTCAATATGCTGCATACAAGAGACCCAATTTAGGGAGAAGGACACATATAGATTGAGAGTGAAAGGATGGAAAAGGATATTCCATGCAAATGGAAAAGCCAAAAAAGCAGGTGTTGCAGTACTGATTTCAGACAAAATAGACTTTAAAACAAAGGCCATAAAGAAACATAAAGAAGGACATTTTATAATGATTAAAGGAGTGATACAAGATGAGGATATTACACTCGTTAATATATATGCACCCAATATAGGAGCACCTAAGTACATACAAGAATTACTAACAGAGATAAAGGGGGATATTGATGGGAATACAATCATAGTTGGAGATTTTAACACTGCATTAACATCACTAGACAGATCTTCCAGACAGAAAATAAACAAGGCAACAGAGAAATTAAATACTACAATAGAAAAACTAGATCTGGTGGATATTTTCAGAGCATTACACCCCCAAAAATAGGATATACATTCTTTTCAAGTGCACATGGAACATTTTCCAGGATCGATCATGTACTTGGGCACAAAAGAAACCTCAACAATTTTAAGAAGATAGAAATTATCTCAAGCATCTTTACTGACCACAATGCCATGAAACTGGAAATCAACAACAGAGAAACAAAGGAGAAAAAAAGGAAAGCATGGAGATTAAACAATATGTTATTGAAAAAACAATGGATCAATGAGGAAATCAAAGCTGAAATTAAAAAATACCTTGAGACAAATGATAATGAAAGCACAACCACTCAAAACCTATGGGACACAGCAAAGGCAGTGCTAAGAGGGAAGTTTATAGCGATACAGGCCTTCCTCAAAAAAGAACAATCTCAAATAAACAATTTAACCCACCACCTGAATGAATTAGAAAAAGAAGAACAAAAAGCCCCAAAAAGCAGCAGAAGGAAGGAAATAATAAAGATCAGAGAGGAATTAAATACAATAGAGATTAACAAGACCATAGAAAAGATCAACCAAACCAAAAGCTGGTTTTTTGAAAAAGTAAATAAAATCGACAAACCTCTGGCCAAACTCACAAAGAAGAAAAAAGAGAGAGCACAAATTAGCAAAATAAGAAAGGAAAATGGAGAAATTACAACAAACAAAATAGAAATACAGAATATCATATGAGAATATTATGAAAAACTATATGGAACCAAACTGGATAACCTAGAGGAGATGGACAAGTTTCTGGAAACATACTGTCCACCAAAACTGAATCAAGAAGAATCTGAACACTTGAACAATCCGATCACTAGAAAGGAAATAGAAATAGCAATTAAAAACCTCCCTACAAATAAAAGTCCAGGACCGGACGGCTTCACCAGGGAATTCTACCAAAGATACAAAGAAGAACTCATACCAGTCCTCTCAAACTCTTCCAGACGATTGAAAAGGAGGGAATACTCCCAAACTCATTCTATTAAGCCACCATCACCCTGATACCAAAACCAGGCAAAGACACTACAAAAAAAGAGAATTATAGGCCAATATCACTGATGAACATAGACGCCAAAATCCTCACCAAAATTTTAGCAAATAGAATCCAACAACACATAAAAAAGATTATACATCATGACCAAGTGGGGTTCATCCCAGGGACACAAGGCTGGTTCAACATACGCAAATCAATCAGTGTAATACATCACATCAACAAGAGAAAGGACAAAAACCACATGATCATCTCAATCGATGCAGAAAAAGCATTTGATAAAATTCAACACCCATTTATGATAAAAACTCTCACCAAAGTGGGTATAGAGGGAACATATCTCAACATAATAAAAGCTATATATGACAAACCTACAGCCAGCATAGTATTCAACGGTGAAAAACTCAAAAGCTTCCCACTAAAATCTGGGACAAGACAAGGATGCCCACTATCACCACTCCTATTCAACATAGTCCTGGAAGTCCTAGCCACAGCAGTCAGGCAAGAGAAAGAAATCAAAGGGATCCAAATTGGAAAAGAAGAGGTAAAAGTGTCATTATATGCTGACGACATGTTACTATATATAGAAAACCCTAAAAGGTCCACACAAAAGCTACTAGAGCTGATTGAAGAATTCAGCAAGGTAGCAGGTTACAAAATTAACGTTCAAAAATCAGTTGCATTTCTTTACACTAACGATAAATCAACAGAAGAAGAAAGTAAAGAAACAATCCCCTTTAAAATAGCACCCAAAGTAATAAAATATCTGGGAATAAATCTAACCAAGGAGGTGAAAGAATTATACACAGAAAACTATAAACCATTGATGAAGGAAATTAAAGAAGACTTGAAAAAATGGAAAGATATTCCATGCTCTTGGATTGGAAGAATCAATATTGTTAAAATGGTCACACTGCCCAAGGCAATCTACAGATTTAATGCAATCCGTATCCAATTACCCAGGACATATTTCACAGAACTAGAACAAATCATAATAAAATTCATATGGAACCATCAAAGACCTAGAATTGCCAAAGCATTACTGAAGAGAAAGACAGAGGCTGGAGGAATAACTCTCCCAGACTTCAGACAATACTATAGAGCTACAGTCATCAAGACAGCATGGTATTGGTACCAAAACAGACATATAGACCAATGGAACAGAATAGAGAGCCCAGAAATGAACCCACAAACTTTTGGTCAACTCATCTTTGACAAAGGAGGCAAGAATATACATTGGAATAAAGACAGTCTCTTCAGCAAATGGTGTTGGGAAAACTGGACAGCAGCATGTAAAACAATGAAGCTAGAATACTCCCTTACACCATATACAAAAATCAACTCAAAATGGATTAAAGACTTAAACATAAGACAAGATACAATAAACCTCCTAGAGGAAAACATAGGCAAAACATTATCTGACATACATTTCAAAAATTTTCTCCTAGAAGAAATAAAAGCAAGAATAAACAAATGGGACCTAATGAAACTTACAAGCTTCTGCACAGCAAAGGAAACCAGAAATAAAAGAAGAAAACCTACGGAATGGGAGAAAATTTTTGCAAGTGAAACCGACAAAGGCTTGATCTCCAGAATATATAAGCAGCTCATACGACTCAATAAGAAAAAAATAAACAACCCAATCCAAAAATGGGCAGAAGACCTAAACAAGCAATTCTCCAAGGAAGACATACAAATGACCAAAAAGCACATGAAAAAATGCTCCATATCACTAATTATCAGAGAAATGCAAATCAAAACTACAATGAGGTATCACCTCACACCAGTCAGAATGGCCGTCATTCAAAAATCCACAAATGAAAAATGTTGGAGAGGCTGTGGAGAAAGGGGAACCCTCCTACACTGCTGGTGGGAATGCAGTTTGGTGCAGCCACTATGGTAAACAGTGTGGAGATTCCTCAAAAGACTAGGAATAGACTTACCATATGACCCAGGAATCCCACTCCTGGGCTTGTATCCAGAAGGAAATCTACTTCAGGATGACACCTGCACCCCAGTGTTCATAGCAGCACTATTTACAATAGCCAAAACATGGAAACAGCCTAAATGTCCATCAACAGGTGACTGGATAAAGAAGAGGTGGTATATTTATACAATGGAATACTACTCAGCCATAAAAACCGACAACATAATGCCATTTGCAGCAACATGGATGCTCCTGGAGAATGTCATTCTAAGTGAAGTAAGCCAGAAAGAGAAAGAAAAATACCATATGAGATCGCTCATATGTGGAATCTAAAAAACAAAAACAAAAACAAACAAACAAACAAAAACAAAGCGTAAATAAAGGACAGAAGTAGACTCACAGACAGAGAATACAGACTTGTGGTTACCAGTGGGGTGGAGGGTGGGAAGGGATAGACTGGGATTTCAAAATTGTAGAATAGACTACACTGTATAGCACAGGGAAATATACACAAAATGTTATGATAACTCACAGAGAAAAAAACGTGACAATGAGTGTGTATATGTCCATGAATAACTGAAAAATTGTGCTGAACACTGGAATTTGACACAACATTGTAAAATGATTATAAATCAATAAAAAATGTTAAGAAAAAAAAGAAGCACAATCGTAGAGCTACGTATTCTACATGCCATAGTTGCCACCTGTAAGCAATGATAATGGGGTTGGCGAGTGGCGCAGTACATCTTTGCTGTTTGTGGTTGACCCTGATTTCAGATTGTTTGGCTATTTCCTCTAATTTTACTTTTCTTGGGAAAAAAAGCTTTCTTTATAATTTGTTTTTTCTGCTTTTATCTCATCATGGTGAAGTAGAGGTTTGGGAACAGGAACAAGGATGCTGAGGTTGAAGAGGGAAAGTGTGGCAAGAGAAAGTCAATGGGATCTTGGAAAGGGACCAAATAAGGTGCCTGAGAAAGTGAAAACAAAAGGGGACCGGCAATAAAAGATGATTCAGCTAAGAAAGGCAGAAACAGGAAGGAAATCAGGAAAAGCCCTGGCTTCTGCTGCTTTTAGAAAGAGGGAAGCAGACGGGAGAGCTTCTGTGCCTGCCTTCCCCTCACCCCCCTTTTCAAGCTCTTCTACTGATGTTCGAGATGCTTTACCAATCCTTGCCACAGTCTGTCTTCTAGTTTTTTCTTACCGCTGGACATTTGCATTGGCTGCTGTCACCTGGAATGACTGCCAGGGCTAAATGAGCTGATATTTTTGCCCTTATGTGTTCATGGAGGCCCTCCAACTACAAATCAAAAGAGATCCCAATTTAGAGCATTTGGAATCAGCACTGGAAAATGATGCCATTTATGAATATATTCTTGGTTTCACAGTTGACAACACTATATTCCCTTGAGTACCAAACTTACAGAAACCCCATGGAATGATCTCTCTCTTGGTACAGTCTTTCGAGAGTCAGTGTGAGGTGTGAGACTAATCAGACAGGGGCCTTACCAAATGTCTTTTTAAAATAAACAGCCTAGAAAGATGATGGCAGTTCTTTTATGGTACAGAATAACATGCTTTTACTTATCAGCTGCTGAACAGAGAACTGAATTGATAGAATAATTATTTCAGTTTGCTTTTCACTGACTATCAATGCTCTGATGGTTCAAGAAAGAGCAGGGAAGGTTTCTATTTTCCTTAAAAGGTGGAAGGGGCCTCTGATAACATGGTTGAACATTCTCATTTTACAGATCAAGACTGAGATTAGACGGATTGGCTGCCTCATAGTTACAGATGAGTAGTGCTCCTAACATTCTGCAATACAGCATCACCTTAAAAAGTTAATGTGAACATATAAATATAGGTTTTAATTTTCTTTCCCCTAGTCTACTCTTTCTGGAGGCCATCTCCAATGTCTTCGTACATATAATGCAGTCCAGAACACTTTTCTCCTCTCCACCAAATCTAACCTTCAGACGAATCTACCCAACAAGATTCACTCAAATGTGAAAAAGATGAAGATTATTTACATTATCTTTCGCCATGAACTGCACCACTGCCAAAAGCTTTCCTGGACAATTCTGTACTGGTCTTCCATTTCTTTCACTGGTTTATTGGAGTACAATGGTTTTGAGAAGTACCAATTTCCATTTTAATGAAATGTGATCGCTTCTATTCCAAACACAGAATATTTCTGAATTATAGGCTATTCAAGGCAAATCTTATTAATCTAAATTAAGTAGAGTACTCATATTTACTCTTAATTTTCATTTTTTTCATTTACTTCTCCACATAGCTCTACAGCCCATGATGAGAACTTTTATAATCAACACACCTTATTTCTCCCTCTACTTCAAGAAGGATAGGAACTAAAAAGATAAGAATTTCCTTAAAGGAGGTGGATAGCTCAGCTTACTTGGATGATTCTGGGAGGGGCCACTATTCACTTCAGCCATAGGGCATGGACAGAAAAGATGGACGACTTTCTGGTTCCACTTGAGTGAGGGGTTTGTTTTGCTTCTTTTACGTTTTTTCTCTCCCTGAGATCAATTTTCATACTGTGGTTTTGTTACTAATCAATGACACACAAAAAAGGGGTTCCAATGCTTTAGGACTTTTGGGGACCTTGGATTATCTGTGCCTCTCCTCTCTTTAGTAACCTGGGGAATGGAGAACAGATGGTACTGCAATGCCAAAATGGCCTCTGGAAAGGAGCATCACCTTAGTTTCCTTACCTGTAAGCAGCTCACACACCATCCTGAGGGCCAATTACTTGTAATGATTTAATTACACATATGGTTTTAAACCACCTTCTACCCAAACCACATGCTCATAAAGTAACAATTAAAAATATTTAATATTAAACACAGCAGGAATCCTTGTTTCTAATTTTTTTTTGCAAAGTCTACAGTTATTTGAAGCTACTTTTACCAAGTTGAAACTTGTGATCACGTAGATATAGAAGCCTTCTGAGACTTCACACATGAACTGAGATCAACTGTTAAAAAAAAATCATTGCGAGGAAGGTTTGGGGTTTTGTTTTGCTGTTGTTGTTGTTTTTGGTACTTGACGCTGAACATTTACATTTTATAATACCATGTGAGCTGGAGTGGGTTTTACCTGGATTCCTCGGAATCCGCTTTCTGCGATCTCGGAACGCTGCACCTGATTGCAGGGCTTCTAGAAGATTATCCATCACGCCAGTCTCATCACCCTCTGGAGGAAGGGAGAAATCGGAATTAATCTTGGAGCAATTAAAGTTAAACTACGGGAAAATAAAGGGAAAAACTCCTGTCAGATTTACATAATACCCCTAAATTAAAGACATATATCTGTTTTAACATAATGGATCCTGTCAGTTTCTGGCACCGCAGACTACTTTGCTTATTACGCACCATTAAGCAAAATTCATGCCAATCCCACTGTTCTTTCAACTTAAAGACCTTGTCTTTTGTATTATTGATGACACGCTCAGTATGCAAATAAACAGTAGCTGATCAGCTACTGCTGCCTTCCTGTTAAGATTCTTCTAAGATATTCCTCAGCAAGAAACCACTGACCCGGCTTAATGCAATCAATGCACAGGGCGTAATTTGATGAAGCGGAGTTACACAAGGTTAAATACTGATTGTATTAATACCTTCAGCATTCAACCATCATCTGCGATTATCTTAAAAGACACTATTTGCAAAACACATTTGCATTCAATTCGTACCTAATCCATATCCTTTACCCATTTTGAAATGCTGACATTGTAGAAGGAAAAGGTGACCACATCATCTGAAAGGCCACATTTTACATCTGAGAGACATTCACCAGAGTCTCATCACCCCTTTTAGAATGCGGTTGTGTTTCTAAGCTGTTCCTATGGGAAGGAACCATTAAGAATCCAGGAATGGAGTATTCAAAAAATGTTCATGGAAATTCCTAATGGAAATGGAATGAAAACATTTCATCCTACTCTTACCTTTGACAATTCTGGCCATCAAAAACACTTTTAAGATCTGTTAGAGCAAGGGGTCCATTGCCAGAAACTCTCTACTATGCTGTGAACAACCCACTGTGAGCTGAGGGCCCTCTTCTCAACTGGCCTCACTGATGAAAAGGACGCTCACCAGGTGGTGAATAGAGTGGTAGCTAAGTGTGCGGGTCTGCAATAGAGACCATTTGTAGGCAGGAGGATTAAGAGAAGAAAAAGGGATGAACGAGAGAGAGAAATTGTTTCTGATGTTATTCCAAAGCAAAATTAAAATCCTACTTTGTGTAAAGAATTGACTGTGGGGTATCAGATGACAGGAAAAAATATTCTCTTATGGGGCAAGAATAAGCTATAATCTTTGATTATGCTCTTCATTTGACATGAGATTTCTTCAATGTTACAATCATTTATTCTCTTGAAATGAATTCTTTAGGAAAGGATTTTGAATTAAAAATAAAAAGGAAACACAGAGGTTCTCAGGTAGACAATTTGGTGAAAACAGGAAGTAGAACCCCCAGTGACTAAACAGGGAAAGAGGATTGTGCACTCTTAGGAACATTAAGGCTGCAGACTCATGTGAACTATCATCACCTGCCCTTTACAATAGAAAGAAAAGAGGAACTGAAAGAAGTTTGGCATGGCTAGAATGTATCTGGGAGAATTAAATTTTACGCAGTAGGCACTTTACATTGGTTGTATCTTTTAATCCTCCCAGTGACATATTGAAGCAGGCATTATCTTATTTTTTCAGCTGGGGATACTGAAACTTTAAGCATCTTGCTCCAGATCACACAGCTGGCATGTGGAGGGGCCCAGGCAGAAACCCAGATCAATCTTTGCAAGACAGCTAGAAGAAGCTGAAATGGACTAGGCATGTGGTGGCCAGATGATGAAACATCATAATGGTATTGTTAAAAAAGAGATGATGGGCCCAAAAGGGAGTCACCTGTGCTATGACTCACATCACCAAATGGAGACTTAATACCTAACCTAACCGCAGTTTCAGCCTCTCCCAGGAATGTCATTTTAACCACTTGGTCTAGAATTTTCTGGTCAATACTAGTAAGGAAATCTGCCGGATAGACTCCCCGCTGTCCCACAAAAGAAGGTGATCTTGCTTGAACAATCCACTCTTCGCTAGAATAACTTCCTTGTCTACCTCCTTCTGCCTATAAAAATCTTCCATTTTGTATAGCTCTTTGGAGCTCCTATTTGCTAGATGAGATGTTCCCTCATTCATGATTCACTGAATAAAGTCAATTAGGTTTTTAAAGTGTACTCAGTTGAATTTTGTTTTTTAACACTATGATATGGGCTTGAGCACTATCTTATAAGACAACACTCTCCAATAGATATATAATGCAGGCCACAAATGGAGCCACAGAAATAATTTTAAGTTTTCTAGTAGCCATAGTCAAAAACTAAAAAAAGAAACAGGTGAAATTAATTTGAATATGCAATAAATAACTCAACAGATACAAAAAATTATGTATCTTGCATTCTTTTTAACAGATCAAGTCTTAGAAATCTAACATGTTTTTATTTCGGCATATTTCACTTCAGATTAGCTACATTTCAAGCGCTCAATAGCTATATGTGGCTCGTGGCTATTGTATTGGGCAGCACAGCTGTAAGCAATATAGGAAGTGACTTGATGAGGTTTATACTTAGAAAGACTTGTTAGACAGCACTATGGAGGATTACATGACAGAAGGCAGGGAGATGTTTAGGAGTGTAGGATAACCATCTAAGAGACAAAAGACTGAACTAAAGGGTTAGCAGAGTGAATAGAGAAGATGGGTATTTTAAAGGTATTAATAGTAAACCTGGCTAGGAGGGTGAGATCAGGGGGCAGGGAAGGGGTCTAGATGACAGGGGATAACCAGGCTTGAAATTTTTTATTTTTATTTTTTGAGGAATATGTAAGTAGAGAAATCCAGTAAGAAGTTGGAAATATGAATCTGGAACCAAGAAGTGAAGTCTGGGTTGGAGCTAAGGATTAGAGTTCTGTTGGAAGATGGGTGAGGTTAGCCTGAGATAATCATGTATGAGAAGGAAGGGGACAGGATACAATTCCTGAGGATCCCAGTTTTTAATAGGCAGTCAGGAGAAGCAGAAGTGCAAAGAAGACACAGAAGGAATTTTTAGAGCTATAGAAGTATAACCAGAAGAGAACTACAATACAACTGAATTTCATGTATCCTTATAAAAAGTTATTACAAAGACAATGTAAGAAAGATGAATATATGTATAGAAGTGAAGAGAACAGAATACCAAACAGTATGTATTTATGATTTTACATAAATAATATGCAAACATGAAAAAATTTTATAGCATAACGACATTATGGATGCCATGTCATTAAAATTCTTTAATGCTATCATTGTTTATAGACTAAAAAGATGGAAAGAACAAATATGACATAAAGTAGAGAGGAATGAAAAAATAAATCTCTTTGCTTAATTTAATGGTTGCCATCTGACAACACTTATCAAAATATTATGCTAGATCACTCATAGGAATAGAAAACATACCATAGTTACCAAAGGGGAAAGCAGGGGGAGGAATAAATTAGTAGTTTGGGATTAGCAAGATATACAATTACTATATATAAAATAGATAAACAACAAGGACCTACTGTATAGCATAGGAACTATATTCACTATCTTATAATAATATATAATGGAAAAGAATTTGAAAAAGAATATATATATATGCATGTGTATGTGTGCATGTGTGTGTATATATATATATATATATATATATATATATATACACACACATATATACATATACACATATTTATATTTATATTTGGTCAGTGATTGAATCATGTGAGGTTGATAGTTCACATAGAATCTCCCAGTTCACAGAACCATTAATTCTTACTTACATGTGATTAGCAGTGAGTAGTTGTTTTGATTTTTAAAAATTTTTTGGTCTATGAGATGAAACTCAGGGGAAAAACATCTTTTATGTGTTTTTTTTCATTGAAAAGGAAAATAGCTTTATTGAATTACATAGAAAAATGTGTTTTCTTACAACTTACAATTACCTATTTTCCTGAGTGAAAGAATATCAAGGAGAAATTTGGTAATGCTTTTTAGCCACTAAAGTGGTAATATACAGGCATGTCTGAGAAATAACAATTCAGAGGCAACTTTCTAATCTTTCATCCTGAAATTAGATCACAGGTAGTATTAAGGAGCTAGAAGGGCTGCATGCAGTCCAGTGGGCTCTGTGGAAGCTACTTATCTTTGTGTAGAATGAAAGGCATAGAGTGTACTTTCTATTTCACGTTTCCAACAGAGTTGGTCATTCAGTGGATGGTGAATGCTCACTGATTTCAATTTTCAGCATCAGTGCTTACCTGTGTTGTTGTGTTGACTTAATTTACCCAGAAGTGTCTGGAGATGCAACAGATTAAAATGAGCACTAAGTAAATTAATTATCTCTACTACACCTTTATGCAAGACTATTCCTCGATGGCTAGCGTAAACTTATTGAGAGGGAATTCTCTATGGTTTATCATATCTGTGCATATTTTGTGGGCACAGGCATTGATGACCTTTGTTCTGGATTATCTTTTCCAGGATGTTTCTTCTAGTGAACAGCCTTGAAGATACAGTGTCTCCCTCCAGAGCAGATAGTAGGTTTGTTTCCATTGAAGACAAATTTTATCTCCCTCTAGGGCAGATGTCAGATAGGTTTGCTTTTAGTCCATTATAAAAGATTTGGGTTCTCTAAGCCTGGGTTTCCCAGCTGTGACACAAACCCACTGTGTGTGTAGCAACTGCCTGGGCCCACCCTGGTGTCACCCTGTGGGAGTTGGAGGGCAAGGGAAAGCAATTCGAGCATAAAGCTCACACTGCTTGCTGTGCTGTGAATAACAGTTCTTTGTCTCTGATCCAGGAATCCTGTGTCTTCTGCCAGCATCCCTGAAATTGTGGCAGACTGACTTGTTAGCATGCAAGTAGAGTAAAATCTGTGACCCGTCACGGTTTTTTAAAATACTCTGCAGTCTCCTCCCTTTTTATCAAACATTATTAATGAGGAGACTCCTTATTCCTCTAGGAACCTAAACACCTAGTGCTTTGGACTATCACCTTAACTAAGACCCAATTCTAGTTCATTATTCCTCAAAAATGACTATAGAAAAGCCAATACTATAAAAATCATTTCCTAAGATCCTAACAGCCTGGGCATAATGGCTTCTATATTCACTACTAGAGTCTCCTTAAATTCTCAATTGTATAATTAAGGCTTTCTGGAAAAGTTGAGCTGCTTGAAGTTGAAGAAGTCATCATCAATCAACCAATAAAAATGACCCAAAAGTCAATAAAGTGACCCAAAAGAAGCAAAAGGCTTCCTAATGAGGGTAGGACTCTACCATGTGAAATATTACTTATGTAGATTTAATAATTAAAAAAGTAAAACCATGTCCTCAAAGAGTTGGGGAAGACTCATGGAAGAATTAGGGCTTAAGTCAAGCCTGCGAAAAAAAATCACATTAAAAAAGGTGAATAATGACCAGTTTAAAGGGACTAAAGTCTAGGTTTATTAACTCCTTGTGTAAATGCATATGCTTACTTGCTCACGTTCTCTCTGTATATGTATGTGCATGTGTGTGTATAAATTGACAAATACTGTAACGCACAGAACTTGTGTACAGGTTGATAAAATGTGACAAGTGCCTATACCCACGTAACCACCACCACGATGAAGATATTGAATGTTTCTATCACCCCCAGAAAGTTCCCTCTTGCTCCCACCACTCAGAGGCAACCTCTGCTCTGATTTCTATCACCATATATTAGTTTTGCCTGTTTATACGTTAAGAGGGTAAAACGTGTTGAGGTGGTTTTGAATCAGTGTAGCTACCTGAAATCAAACATGCATGGTGTACATGATAAACCATGAGGAAAGCAACATCCGTGCAATATTCTAAATGGCTTGGGATATCAAAGGAAGAAGGCTGAATATGATTAAAGGGCTTCTAAAGAGCCATTGGTAGATCTTCAGCAAGATATGACGTGATAGAGATGACACTGAAGATCAGCCTCTCGGTATTATGCAAAATGGACCAGAGTGGAAGAGAAATTATACAAAGACTACAATTGAATTTGCAGTGACAAATATTATTCTGCATATAATGCTGGGCAAAGTAGAATGGTCAATTTTGGCATTATTGGTAAAAGACTGAATAGAACAGTAAAATTGGTTTTGTGAGCAAGGTCATACGCAGTAGTAAATGGAAGCTGACAGCATAAGAAGGCAGTGAGAAGTGGAGTGCAAGAAAAACCAGTGTTAGATTCGATCTTTTCACACTATCTATTTTGGCCAGATTAAGACCATGCTGCAAGACGTATGGATATATAGATGACACAAAATTAGAAGACTGCTCACTTATCAAAAAAGAAGGAAACAAAATTCCTTCTCTGGGATCTTAAAAAAAAATAAAGGTCTGGGACTGACAAATCACTCTCATAATTCAACACGGTAAGAGGTAAGACATGACAAAAATCTGAGCAACTTGGATTTCAGTCCACAAGCATCTAGAAAGCCTCTACCTGATGGGAGGTTTTTGTTAGTTTGCAGTTTAATTGGAAGTGAGTGAAGAATGGAGATAATGGTGACTTGGAAAACCAACAGATGGTAACTAAGATAACAGTCTATGAAGTTATTTATGGCCCGGAAAAGTGTTTAAGAGAATCCAGATATTATTCCATAGAGATTAAAAGAGAGCATAAATAGAATGCATAAAGTTCTAAGGGAAATAATGAAGGCAGATGCTCCTGTTCAAAAGAAGGAAACTTTCAAGAAAGAAAAGAGGACACAGGAGCTTCGAAGAAATTACCAGAAACCACAGGATGAGCTAGGAGCAGAGTAGTAATTACATTATGCAGCAGCTAAAGATTTGTAAAACAAAACAGAAAAACACTACACTCCCAGGTTGAGGCCTTGCACACAGTGGTATGCACCAAAACGCAAAATTAATTTCAGAGCAATTACAGTGAAAACGATAGGGGAAATGTTGGTTAGAGACTTCATTCATTCCGTTAGCTCATCCCCTTGCCCGAATAGATAACAGTTTCCTATAGCGAAGGAAAACATCAGATTCAAATAAACTTCATAGTGAATACTACTCTTCCTTACTGATTTTAATTTAAGCTTCATGTGGTAGGTACATTTTGTCATGGAATAAATATTGGATTCTGGTTCACAAGCTAAATGGATATTCCACTCCAAAGTGATGAGGTGATTTCTCTGCGCATATCTCCATGGTAGGTGCTACCTAAAAGTTTGTCGGGATAACTAAATTGGCAAGTTAACTTTCCCTGACATATGTGCACTTTAAAGAGCTGCTTGTGAACACACTTACACACTTGAATGGATTTCTACTAGTAATTTCAGTGAAGGAACTTTTTTCCGGCCAGAGGCACCTTTTGTCTTGCCTACGGTAAGACAGCTTGACAGTAAATGGTAGTTAAAAAGTAATGTTTATGCGTATTCATTTTTTCCCAGTTACCTCGATGCTAGAAGATTGGGAGAAGAAAATTACACATTCTATAAATAAGCAAATACCCAATAAACCTGAATGTTAACGCTTACCAGAAAACCACTGTTGATGCCTCTGGTAAAATATCTCACATTTGATATTTTAAATAATTAATATTTCAAAGAGACCTTTGAAATACTCTGTCTTATCAGAATTAATCATCTACTCAGGGCAGGGAACACCTGGGAAGGGAGAACTAAGCAAAAACAAACTTGGAAAAAGAAGAGATTTAACTCGATTCAAAACCATCCACCAGAGTAAATCTCAGTTACTTTCTGAAAAGATAAAACAAAGATGTTTTTGGAGGTAGGAATATTTGTAATATCTGCCATTTATTGAGCGCTTACTATATGTCAGGCCCTGTTCTGAGGGATTTTCATTGGATCCCCACACCAACGTATTTTTCAGATAACAAAACTAAGGCATATTTAGGTGAAGGAACGTGCTCAAGGTCCCATAGTTGGGAGCTAACGGAACCAGTATTAGAACCTGGGGAGCATGTCTCTAGAGCAAACAATAGCCCCAGCGGTCAAATCTAGCTTACCACCTGTTTTTGTACAACCCACATAATTAGAATGGTTTTCATATATTAATTTCTTTTTAAATCAAAAGAAGGAGAATCTTTTGTGTTACACAGAAATTTCCTCACATTCAAATTTCAGTCCATAACTTTTATTGGGAAACACAGCCATGCTCACTCATGATGTATTGGTCCATGGCTGCTTTCAAGTTACAACAGCAGAGTTGATTAGTTGAGACCATGACCTTTTCATCCTTGAGGCCTAAGATACTATCTGGCCCTTTACAGAACAAAGTTTGCTGACCCCTGCTCCAGAGCACACCCGGTCAACATCGACATCATGCTATTGGACCTCACAATCTGCCTCTGAGGTGCTGGTGGATCTTGGCAACCTCTGAGTCAGTAAAACAAGGGCTCACCATGGGTGGAAGGTGGGAAAGAAGACGAGCAGTCAATGTCAACCTACTTGAAATCAAGATCCTTCCATTTAGAGGGCCAAAGCCAAGAAAGAGGAGTGTTCATGACGGGCTATTTCTTAGGAAACAGACTAGCCTACAGATGGCTGTCCTTGGGTCAAGACTCAACCTCTGGCCCAGTCTGAAGGTAGGGGAGGACTGCATGGCACAAATCATGGTCAGCATTGCTTATGATGCTGCCTATTGCCACTTGCCTCAGAAAAGGAGCTGAAGGCATGCACTTCTGATATGCATTATCATAACTCAATAGTGTAATTTACATTGATGTTTCAAAATGGGAGAGCGAAGGATTTACCTTTAAGCTTTGAGCTAAATCCCTCAATAATTCCTTAAGAAGAGTTCAATAATCTGCTCCAGGAGAGAGCCAGTCTGACTGAGCATGGCTGGATTCTTTCTCAATCAACTAGAATGGGATTTGTACTTCTAGCAATCTCGCTCCTGCCTCCTGATGGAATTGAAACAAGTTGCTGAAAAATAATTATTTAGAAAGCAGAACAAAGTGTCACTGGCCAGTCCGTGGCCTTTCTTTCTTGGACTCTGGGAAGTGATCTCAGTTTCAAGGTTTCTAGTTCTCTTCTATGATGGAGATGCATTAATTCACCATCCCACTATTTACTCTCATTCCCATTTCCAAGCCCAAATCATCAGCTACCCCCGAACAATGTTATTTCTAAAATTTCCTATCATCTCAGACTCAATGAGTCTCAGACTGATTTAATCACCCACAGATTTCCCCACGTAATCAAACCCCTATTGACGTCTTACCCCAATCTTCTCATTTTTGATTATCCCTCAGGCTGAGAACCTTTGAATGGTCTCTAGTATTTTTTCCTCATCTCCAAAGCCAAGCAGTGGCTAAGCTGCACCACTTCTTCACAGGTAATACAGAGGTTCCTCCCTAAGTCTAACTAACATTTATCCCTTAACCTGAATTACTGCTACATGAACCAACTTGGTGAATTCTGTTTCTAGTCTCTCCTATTACTGATACTAAACTGTAACTTTCATCACGTTATCCTCTTTTCCAAGTTTCATGTTCATCACGTCCAATCTAAACTCCAGTGGCCCCATTAATTATTTCCAGATTTTTCTTTGGCTCCTCCAACCACCCCAACCAGGCTACCTTTCCTTATCACTCTGTACATATCCTAAGTGTCCACACCTATATGTCTTCCCTCATGTACCTAATTTTAGAAATAAAAGATTGATGTAAATTCTAAAGAAAAAAGCCAGAAACAAGAGAGATACTTTATACGTTCAAGTTTAAATAGATATGGCTTTTAAAAGATTATTAAATGATATACAGCTGAATCATCCTGCTGTACACCTGAAACTAACACAACACTGCAAATCAACTATACTTCACTTGAAAAAAAAAAAAAGACTATTAAATGAATATACTGCAGCTTACCAGATGTAGTCAAGAGGTCAAACTCCTAGAGTGAGTGCTTTGGAAACATAAATGGCCTAAATTCAGGTAATTTACACAATTTATACAAACACATATTAACAAAATTCTGCTCTATTAAATAATTAAAATTTAGATAGACCTTAATTATATGCTTTACTAAATAAGAGGAAGTTGGTCTCCAGTGGAAAAAATTTAATTTCTAAATAAATAAATAAATAAATAAATAAATAACTCACTCACTTACTCACTCACTCCCTAAGGCAGATACTCATAGTAAATTTAACATACTGCTAGTACCATTTAATTGAATTCAACCTTTAAATTAAAAAAGAATAGATATTAAAAATAATATAGTAACTGTATATTAGGTGGTATTGCCTTTTGGTGTTTCAAACAATCAAGGCAACAGTGACTAACCTCTTCATTACTTTATAATGTTCATCTGGGAAAAAAATAGCTCTTCCAAGTTCAAATTTTCTACAATTGAAACCCACAGAGCTCCTAAGAACACAGGGCAATAAAGCATAGGGTGCTTCATTAGAGGAAGTCTATAATTACAGATTACTGAGTAAATAATACGAACGCCATTGTATTACATGGGAGTCAATTAGTTAGTAGAAAATGGCATAAAATTACAAAATTAGGTACCAATACCTCAGAGATATAATTATGTCAATTTCTGAACATTATGTAGTTCTTTTATAATAAAGTCATGGATGATAATTATGCTTAAAGAACTTGCTAAAAGCTGGTAAAAACCAGAGAAATGTCAGCATTTAAAGACTGTCATTCCTTGGAGCTTAACTTCATAAATGCTTTACTTTGATGTGTCTACTTGACCACTGCATTTCTTTTTTATTTTATTTTTTATTTTAATTTAATTTTATTTATTTATAACCTTTTTCATTGAGTTATAGTTATTTTACAATGTTGTGTCAAATTCTAGTGTAGAGCACAATTTTTCAGTTATACATGAACATGTATATATTCATTGTCACATGTTTTTTCACTGTGAGCTACCATAAGATCTTGTATATATTTCCCTGTGCTATACAGTATAATCTTGTTTATCTATTCTGCATATGCCTGTCAGTATCTACAAATTTTGAAATCCCAGACCCCTGCATTTCTTTGCTCTTTTCTTTTAAATTCAAAAACTTCCATGGTTTCTATCATATACTATTTTATTAAGTAACTATGTTGCTGTCCAGTGACTATTGTGTAACTACTGTTTGTAAATACTGTTATATTTTCATTAAAACGGATAGAGCTCTGTTCAGACTTGCAAGTAGGCACTTAATTTTTTACTTGGGATTAAGTAGAAAAGATTTACAATTTCAAATTTGCTTCACCCATGTCTCTTCTTGGGACAGTAGGCTCTGGAGAGGAGAACCGGGAGGACTTAGACACAGTTAATCAGCACTGCCTCAATCATACCCTCAGCCCATTCCTTACGTAGCTTTTAATTCACTCTCACAGGCTATCAGCACATGGCCACTGGACACTTACACGGTGGAGAGCACTGTACGAAACGGAATGGTAAGGCATCTTTCTAAGACCCATTGATGCAAAGAGGACAATTATGCATTTCTTTCACTGTGCAGTCAAATTTGGAACTTAAGAGAATTTTTGGCTAATAAAGAGCCTTGCCAATCAAGCTGAATAAAAATGAAATATCCTTTAATATGCAATATATCTGAAGAACAGAAAGAAAAATACCATAGATTTGGGGCTCCTAGAACAATAATTTAATAGAACACTCTCATTTTTACATTACAATTTGGGCATGGCTCAAGTGTTTGCAGAAGCCAACGTTCTACCATCTAGAAAAGGCAGTTATTTTTGTATAGTCCATGGACTGCTAAATTACCTCAGAGAAATGTGGTATCAAGGGAGGAACTCATGATTTTCTTAAATAAAGAACATTAAAAAGATTTTATTTTGCTTGTCCACTGAACAGTAATCATCTTTAACATTCTTGATTATTTTCTGTCTTGTAGATCAGTTAAAAAAAACTTCAAACACAAATATCTGTTACTCTTCAAAAATTGAGTGAAAAGTGGTAGCTGCCAAAAGGTTGGAGAGGGAGGAAGTTACTAAACAGTCTTTGGCAAAGATTTAGGACCAGGCGATATTTTGGGATTTTTTATGATTTGTTCACCTAAACTCATCAGTGAAATCTTTGCATACAATCTGATTTCATTTGACTGTTTATTTCCTATTTATAGCCTATATCAACAGGGGGAAATTGCAGTCCACAAAGAAATGATAAGGACAATTTTTCACTCAGCACCTCCATGGCAGCTGGTGATTCTGAGTATAAGGGAAATTTATCCCCATCCTTTAGAAGGAATACGCTACTTATGGTCTTATGATGTATGGAATCCTGGGTCTTCAAGAGGACTAGGATTTTATACTTCAGGAAAAAGAATAAAAAAAAAAAGGTACCACGATTTCTTTAAAGCAATTACCTGCCTTGTGAGGCTTTAAAAATGCCATCATATTTGTTTTAGTAACTAAGCACTCACATTAGCATTGTCTTGAACAAAGAAGAAGTATATTTAGAGAATCTATTCACTGCTGAAATCTTCTTTATATCCAGTCTAGAGGAAACCATTTTAAGGTGCATCCTGAATTTGGGAGTAAAGTGAGGAAGAGGTCACTTCCACTGAGACTCAAATCGGGAGAAGTCAACATGTGCTGGACGGATTAATCATCCTCATGTAAGAGGTGACTTGCAAACAGGTGGCCAAGGAAACCTTGTCAACATCCAGCTCCATCCAAGAAATGACAATGTCTCTTAATCTCATTAGAATGACCAGGGCATATTCATTTGGGACAATAATAAAGAAAATGACAAATTAACCAGCCACAGTGTATTTCCTCTGAAGAAATACTATGCAAACAGGAGAACTGTATCCACAGGAGACCAGACTACTGATCAGGTGACTTCCTAAGGTCTATTTCTCAGGGTGGCCCTGCAAGAACAGGGAGTGGGTTTTCCTACTTGAAATCTCACTTTTGACACCAAAAAATCTGCTAGAAACTTCTCTGAAATGTCAAGCTTAGATAGTATTGTCAACTAAGATAGAGTTTGAGTTTCATACACAATCACAAGTGGTTAAGTAATAGCAGAACGTTACCTTTCTGTTTTGGGAATTAATGTGTTTTTTTTAATTATATTGAACCATGTGAGGTTGCCATTTTAATAGGCCAAAAAGTAGCCAAACAGTAACAATTTCCTATGGTTCAAATGAGTCTTTAGGGATATAATGAAGCCATCTGAACCATTACCAACCCTCTGAAAAAATATTTTGAAACAGAAGAGGGAAGACTATACAATGCAGGAGGCTACGACAAGAGGCATTTTAAAACGTTTTCTAAAATGCAGGACTTGAAAAGCACAGTCTTCCTAATAGTCCCGATTTTCCACAACTCCACCCTCCACGTTCTAACACTATGTGAGTCATCAATACAAAATCAAGACAGGCCAGTGCTCGGCACACAGTTGGCAGGTCCTCTGGGCTATTATGTTCATGATGGCAAGGTTGCCGATTTTTCACTGAGGTCAATAATTTGCTCTTCTTTCCCTAAAGCTTAGGAATGGTTTTGCAAGATCTCCCAGAACTCTGTCCCTTGCCCCTACTCCAGCAGAGGGATGAGAGGCAGCTTATCTTGTCATTTTAATGAAACATCTTTGAGGTATGATTTCACTGGGGAGAGATTTAGAAATCAAAGCTTAAGTCGGGCTGTGAAAGTAAGTTATGCGGTACTGAGCAAAACACAATCTCTAGAACTCATTTTTTCCCTCAGCAAGCATTAATGAATGTCAAGCCTTTATAGATTAGTTAATATACTTAAGAGATAGAGAATGCATGTTTGTTTTCCCAAACCCTTGATGCAGCCAGTACCTTGGTGAGAACTGAATAAATAAATCCACTCATTGCAGTAATCTTCAGAGAAAAATTCAACAATTTTGCCCCCAAAAGTCATATTTATTTTTTTCTATTGTAGGCACATGAAATAATGACAATTGCTTCAGTATTACCTAGAATATCAATATATCTGCCACATTTGCACTTTTTCATTAATTGTAATTTTATTTTTCTGTATTAGAATTTATCAGATAGAAAACCAACCAACCAACCCGGTTCAATCAAACATCTAATTACATTTTTCATGTGCTCTGTCATTTTAGTGAGTATCTTGTAAGAGAATGCCAGAATGACTTTTATTAATGTCAGAGAATGCATTTTTTCCTTTTGACAAAAGAAGAAAAGACCTTTCACATTCAAAATTCAATTTTTTCTCCTAACATTTCCAATATGACACAAACATATGGTAAATAAAATTATTCTAATAAATATTAGAGCCAGTGGACCAGTAAGGAAGACTCTGAGCATGCTGTGAATCTACTGAATACTAAAGAGCATCTGAAATATAAAAATCATTGAACTTTTAATAAAAACTAAATAATTCAATAGTTTTTTTTATTTAAAAAAAAGAGAAACATATGCAACAATAATGATTAACCAGGATATGTCGACATCTCAGAAAGGGCTGACAAATGGACAAATGTGATAAAGTTTTCAAGAATTTTGCATGGCGAAATATACTGGTTAGAAGAGTCTGCTTTTTATTTCCTCCACAAGAATATAATTAAGGTTAGGTTTGGAAATAAAGCACTTTGCCTGAAGTAAAGGAATAAGACACATCAAATAATTTAAATAAAAAGAAAAGAATAATGATTGTACTCAAGAGCAATGGAATTTGAGAGGAATACGAGTACACTGGTCTCTCCCGGGACATTAGGATTATGAATGTTACTATACTTTCCTTCTCCTGGGACATTTAGAAACATGTTGTTTAACCATTTGCCTTACAGAGTTACATACAGGCATACCTTGAGGCAGGGAACTGACCTGCATAATCTAGAGAGCATCTTCCTGTTTTATGAAAACCAAATCACAGAAAACAAACTCAAAGGATTGATATGACTCCAAGTGAACTCAGCATTAAGTACATACAGACTCAAAGACAATGTTGTAGAATGAAATACTATAGGTCTTACGACATTACTTACATAGAATGTGGTGTAAACTATCTGTAGATATGATATCTTAAGCCACTGGGGATTAAAAAAAAAAAGAAATAGGAATCTCTTCAGAAAAATACATGTGAAATTCGAAGCTGTTTGCTCAGAGTATGTAAAGTATTCATCAGAGAAAAATGTTCAAACCTACTTTAGGAGAAATGAGAACTATTTCTTAATATATCCGAAGCAGGCCAAAGAAGATTGTTTCTTGACAGAAGTTGTCATGGGAAAACCTCCCTTTTTTATTTGCTACAGAGATCATGCTGGAATTGATGGGAAGAGAATAGACATTTTAAAATAAATAAAAGAGGTCACTTGCACGAAGAGTTTTTTTTTTTTTTTTTTTTTTTAGAAGTGGATTCTTGTTAAAAGATTCTCACTTTTATTCAAGTTAAAATGATCATTTTGTTCCATGAACAAAGGTGTGGGGATTTTACTTTTTTCGTTCACTGTACACCAAGGCAAAACACAGGGGCTTCCTGGGCATGTGACACTGTGCAGTCACACAGGGCCCTGTGCTCAGAAAGGCCTCATACTTGGTTTAATGTTCTGCTGCTGCTGTCTCAAAATTCTCAATTATCTTTGAACAAGAGGCCCGCATTTTCATTTTGCAGTGAGTATCTGATGCTGGTAAATTAAACCCATCTGTAACATAATAAACTACCTTGATTGTCCATTTTTCATAAATTTCTTATTAATATTTGAAAAAGATTACAAGGTCTTCAAAATGATGTAGTACTGACTACTCCTGATAGTTTCTTCCTGCTATTTTCTTTAACATTCATAGAAGAATTTCCCAGTGGTTAAGGCACTTCCTTTAGAGGGTACACTAACTTTTCCAGCCCAGTCAAGCGTGATGTACTAAGAAAATAGTCTCAGTGCTCCAATTATCATTGCAAAGAAATGCTTGGCTGTTGAAAATAAAATTGAAAGCAGAAAAGACTGAAATAGTGGCTTTGGATTTCCTTTCCTCTAAGTTCATATCCGTGTTTACTTGCTGTCTAAATCCATCCATCAAGAGCAAACAAAAGACCTTAAAGGATGTACAAATAAGAATAATTGTAGAATAAGTATACTTATACTTAACTAATATTTAATACAGAGTAAACTTGCTCTTCACTTGATGTGTTCCTAAACAGGTAATTCATTATCCACCTCCTCCCCAAGATCAAGGAATTCTATTTTAACATATCAGGGATACTGCTACTTAAGGAATTCTTTGGTAACTCATTTTACAAATCAAGTATACACACACAGAACGGAAACGATCATTCCTTAGTAAATCAGTTGCTTGAGTTCATTTTGGTATGCTACAGTTGGAAAAACATAGCAATATCTATCCATCAAAGTCATATTGGACAACACAAATACTCTGCTGAGTTCCCTGTACACTTCCGAGGCCAAGGATATCCTCCCACCTTGTCACTTAAAACTACTTGATTCTGATTGGATCCTGTCACTGGAAGAAGGTTCAAAAATTATAGGAATGTAGATAAGTTCATGAATGTCTTCTTTTTTCTTTTGTTAGATTCCACATATGAGTGATATCATATGGTGAAAAAAGAAGACACTAATGAATATATCTACAAAACAGAAAAAGACTCACAGACATAGAAAACAAACTTATGGTTACCAGGGGGGAAAGGGGGTGGGAAAAGATATATTGGTAGTTCCAGATTTGCAGATACTAACTGCTATATATAAAACAGATCAACAACAAGGTCCTACTGTATAGCACAGGGAACTATATTCAATATCTTGTAGTAATCTATAATGAAAAAGAATATGAAAATGAATATATGTGTGTATACGTATGACTGAAACATGATGCTGTACACCAGAAATTGACACAACATTGTAAACCGACTCTACTTCTATTAAAAAGAAAATTATAGGAATGTAAAGCTTGGAGGATAAATCTCTCATTTTCACAGGTACAAGAATCTGTCGTGACTAAATTAAATAACTAACAACAATGTTACACACTAGCACTGTGGCGTAGTAGAGCAGAATAAGTGGGGGGCTGAGGCAGGCTCTCCTCCCGGCTCCCCTATTTAGCACTAAAGTAGCTTTATGACCTTGAGCAAGGACTGTTCATGTCTCAGCTATTACACTTGTAAAATAAGAAGTTGAGTTGAGTCATTGGAATCTAGGGTTTGTAAATTTTAGTGTGCATTAGAATCACCTACCCCCAAAAAAACCCCCAAAAAACCCTGATTACTGTCTCCCGACTCCTACCTGACTTCTCATTCAGTAGGTGTGGGCTGAGGCCCGAAATTTGGCATTTCTAACAAATCTCAGCTTCCGTTGAAGTTGCTGGTCCGGGGACCACACTTTGAGAACCACTGACCTAGGAGAATGCCAAGAATCTGAAGGTCAGGCAAGACTCTGAACCTACGCACTGGGGGGAGAGCTCCTGAGGCATCTGCCAAAGAGTCACAGGTCTCAACAGGGAAGAGCAGTGTTCTTTCCAATGAAGAAACTCCAACTGAAGGGCAGCACTGCATTCACCTGCCAATTAGCAACAGGAGCAGGGGCAGGGGGGAGGGGGTGGGTGAGCCAGGAGGAAATCAGGAAGTTGCGACCTGAAACTGAGACTAACCAGACCACACAAAGCCCTAAATCAGGAAATAAAGCCAGGCTGAGCACAAAGCTGGATGAACCCTTTTGGCTTGTTGTAAACTAAGGGATTGGAATGACTTAAACCCATGAGTTGGGACACTGGATGAACACCTTTGGGGAGACAGGACTATAGGAATGAGAACTCCAATGAGGAGACATAGAAAACATACTTATGGTGACCCGGGGGGAAAAGGGGTGGGAAGGGATAAATTGGGAGTTCGAGATTTGCAGATTCTAACTATAGATGTATAAAATAGATAAACAACAAGTTCATACTGTACAGCACAGGGAACTATATGAATACCTTGTAGTAACCTATAATGAAAAACAATATATGAAAGCAATATATGTATATATATGTCTAATTAAAGCATTGTGCTCTACACCAGAAATTGACGCAACGTTGTAAACTGACTGTACATCAATTAAATAAAGAAAGAAAGAAAACTTAAATTAAAAAAGAAAAAAGAAAACTCCTATGAGGTTAACGAGAAGGCCAAGGTTCCCAAGTCTTGGGGACGATGTGGGACAAGGCCTGGGTCTCTCTTGGCCCAGAAAGTTCCTAAAGAGGCTTGGCCCAAAGACTTTGCCATCTTCACCCAAAGGAAATTCTAAAAGATGTATTGCAGGCAAAACAAGTAATTTTAGATGTATGGTCTGAAGTACAAAAATGAATGAAGAGCAATATGTGGGTAGTATACATGAACACTAACTGTTAGAAAATAATTATCATATTGTCTTGCTCTAAGGTGGGTAATGCAAGACTCTGACATCAGTACTGTATGCCTTTCTAGCTAGCTTTAAATAATTCAGAGGAACTTGAAAAACTGGGTTATGATAGTCAATTCTGTTATTACACAGACACATACAAATAGATATTTATTTGTGGGAGTCTAATAACGTGTATGTAGATAAATATATATGTGTATATATGAACAGTGTAACAATTATGTATACTGTAACCTTTTTTATACTTCAAAGGTATCTTTGCTAATGAGTTCATCCAGTAAAACCATATCCATATTCACTTGTGAACACACTGAAGTAAAGTTTTATTGATCTCACACATATTTCCACACCCACCAAAGCACATGAAACACCTATGAATATATAATATCTATGTAGCCAAGAATTAAGGTCGAAGTTTGATACATTCTCTCTTATCACTTTTTCTAGATAAGCACTCCTTTAACCTCAGCAAAAATAAAAACATACTGATCAAAGCGTCCGTAATTCCTGAGATGTTCCTAGAAAATTAGAAATGATTAGATATTGCTAAATTTCACATTCTAGCTTGATACAAGCACATACAGTAGGACAGGTCTATTATAACACTCGGGGTATTACATTTCCAAGATTCTGAATCAACCAAATGTTGCTTCGAAATGGAGTGAAACTGAAAAGAGGCCCTCCTAAGATGCCGAATATAATTGTGAAAAGACAATGTGGGGGGAAACATAAGAAAGCAGAAAGTGACTACTTAATTCCTTTCAAATAGAAACTGAATTGCTGAGGCAGTTCTCACCACCTTATTTATATATGGACTCGCTCGCAAATCATGTCATCACCCACCAGGAAGCAATGCATCAGGAAGGGTGCGACAGTGCCACAGTCCCGAAGAGGGGGAGAGAGGTCCAGCTGGATGATAAAAAGGCTTTATCAACACCAAAAATCCCAACGGTTTTATGGATAAATATTATATGAAAGCATTACACGGGAAACAGAAACTAGTTTCAGAAACTGCCTATAGAAAAAAAAAAGATGCTTATAACAAAGGACTCACATTTTGTGAACTGATACTTGGTATTTCTTGAACACCAGAGATTTAAAGATGGCCAACTACCTTATTTATGAGACAAGCAACCAGCTTCTTAACCCCCTCAACTCCCTGCCTCAACAAACAGAACGAAACAAAAACCTGGCATAGGACTCCCATTTTCCATTTAAAGAATACATTTTTTTTCTGTAAGATATGCTACTGTCTGTGTAAATGTGAGAGCACCTTGAGAATACAGACTTCCGCTTTCACTCTGGAATGTAAGTTCCCATCAGCCCTTAGTTACTTTGGACTTTAAAAAGACACATCCTTCAGAAGAAGCATGAACTGCTGAAATCCAGCATATACAACAGCTTTCCCTAAGGTTATAATGAGCTATGATTTTAAAAGGAAGAACTTACATTTTTTTTTTAAATAAAAATACTTACTCTGTTCCTTTGGAGTCTTAAAATGAGAGAGGGGATGAGGGAGGAGGGGCTGGGAAGCACACTGCCAACCCCCTCACCGCCACCCCCTTTTCCACCCACGAAGGGGTACTTTAGGGGTTTCATTTTTGGTCATGGTTACTCAAGTGAAAAGGGCTAGTTTTCTACACACTTGGACCACAGGAGATTACTGAAAAGTCCAGGCTGTACATACTGTGGGGATGGAGCGAGGGGACACTTAAAGCTAATGTAGTCAGAGTTCATCTCCATAGCTCAATCTCCATTTCCCCTCAACATATGATCAGCTAGCCCTTCGAACAAAGCTGCATTGAGTCTTTGAGTGAAGAAAAAGAGATGCAAAGAACAGTATAACAAGACCTAACAACATAATGGATTCCGGTTATGCCAGATAGAGCACTCAGAACCAGTTGCCTCAAACGAGTAAAGCATCTTTTTAAAACACTGGGGAAGACACAGGGGAGGCAGTTTCACACACCATACTGAAGTTCAGTAGAACGAGGTCAGTTAAGCACTCTATCCTGAGACATACACCTTTCATTTTCAATTGTTTTCAAATAAAAAGAGAGAAATCCCCTTTTCAAGTTGGATTGTTTAAATGCACCTACAGCTACTCCTGTCTAGCAAAGGCTAGGCGAGCTCTCCCTACTGATGCATTTCAAAAAAGGTTCAATTGGCAAAAGAAAGCAAGTGCAAAGGGTTTTTGACAAAAGAGGACTAGAGGGAACACATTTTCCTTGCACAGAAATACTGTTCTAGAAAATCAGACGAGGTAGCAACTCAAACCAGGGGTGTGCACATACTGGTGAGACAAACAGGGAATTTGGAAAACTTCAACGTCAGACACTCAACTACATAAAATTATTAGCTTAAAAACTGGGGTTACTCAGACACACATTAATATATATAAAATAGATAAACAACAAGGACCTACTGTACAGCACAAGGAACTATATTCAGTATCTTGTAATAATATATATTGGAAAAGAATCTAGAAAGAAAATACATATGAATGTATATGTATAACTAAATCACTTTGCTATATACCTGAAACTAATATTGTACATCAACTACAGTTCAATCAAAAAAAAATTGGGGTTACCTTATAAAAATGAGAGACTAAATGCTTAAATAAAACAAGGTATTATGGTGGTCAGATGACAGCACAGCCTAACCCAGTGTACGCTGAGAATGAGGTTCTTCGACCACAGAACCAGACAGGTCTGTAAAGAACCCCTGGGACCCTGTCCCACCCTCAGCAAGACTGTGCCTGCCGTTCCCTAGATCTATACACATCCATCCTGTTTATTGATGCTCCAGGTAATTCCTAGGCAGCCCTGTCCAGGGCTCAGCAAACAGAAAAGACTAAATCAAAATCAGGAACTCTGAAATACCTCCTATGATAAAGAGATTATTATTATTATTTTTTACACAATGTACATTTAGAGCCAATTCCAATACTGGTTCCAACAAATAAAAGTATTATGGCATCCATAGTTAATTGCACACTTAAAAGGATAATTATTTTTTGTTTCCAGATGAATCATACCATCATCCTCTGAGCTATTATGAAATAACATATAAAACCCAGTGTTCATTTAGATGACGATGAGGTATTCTAAGCTGTTATAATGTCTTTGTAACACCATTATAACAAAGGCATAACTGCTTTCTTAAACTAAGATTTTTTTTCTCATTTTTTCTCCCACTAACTAGTCAAGATATCATATACTTTACAGATTGTTCATGTGTGAAGGGAGCAACTGAGGACTGAGGATTGATTAGACATAAACAAGAAAAATAGAAGTTTTCATACATTAAAAATGCGTGAAAAAGTGAAATATACATGTTACATGCTGCACACGGTCCTGTGTGAGTGGATGCATACATATACAAACAGATGCAGAAGAGCCATCATTTCTTACAGAAGAGACACACAGAGGGAGAAAGGCTGACAATTAGTAACCCCTTAAGTAGGTTAATGGTGCTGAGTTATCAGACACCACCACTGTGATTAGGGTGTGTCACCCTGCTCAGCACGCTGGGAGCACTCAATAGCTACTTGCAGAATTAAATTAAAAATCACTGAAAGGTTTTCACCCATAATAATCCTCTCGCATATTTAGTGTAACAATAGATTTTGTCCTGATTCTGAAGCAGCCCAGGGGCTCAGGGGTTCAATGTGGGTGGAGCAAATTTAATTTTCAAAGAACAAAAAAAAAAAAAGTCATTAGAGACTCAGTTGGGTCCAGGACAGTTTGTTGGTTCTATGAATCTGTTAGGTGTAATTAAGGACGTGAATCTAAACGCATTTGACGGAGAGCCGAGCCAAACTAATTGCAATGTTGGTATATAACAGCTGTTATTCATTTGACACTTTGCTGTAAGAAGAATTAGAATATTGAAATATGGAACCAAAACATGTTTCTAATAAATGATTAGGCCACCTACAGTGTGTTTTGGTCATTTCTTATGTAGTCAATTTGATTGTTTTCACCCACCTGCTCCAATATTTTCATGGTTTCCTGGCTAGTGAAGTTACATAAGGCATACACAGCAACAAGCACATAGTGGAGAGAAAAGCCAAATTTGTAACTGCCAGCATTACTCATCTTCTACAGAAGAATTGATGAAATCTTGTTAAATGCTCAACACACTGAAGACAGCTCTTACCGTTTTTGCAAATCTGAGTTTCTGCATTTAGAATCTAAGGACCCTTAATGAGATCTAAAGTATATTACCTATCTTGTTTCGCATATTTATTTTTGTGTCCTATTTAAAAGAATATTTTTAGTTGATATAGAAATTTGTTTTACTGCTAAGGCAGACAGAATGAGAGTTGAGCACTTATTTCCAGTGAACTGATGCCAGAAATGTAATTATTCTAGTATGAGTTCAGAAAAAAAAAAACAACTACTAGTGATTAAGTGGCTCAAATAGACTCCCAGAAAAAAAAGAACTAGAACCTTCAATTAATCTAGAGTGTATGCTGCAGTTAGTCCAGATGAAGCCCACTCTCCCACACTTGTGTGCAATGATCACTCATGCTCTGAATAATGGCCCAGAGACAATAACAAAGTCCTAATGAGTTATCAATGATCTACATACTGTGTGGTGGCTGTATGTACAAAACTATGTTTAAGCACTATATGCCACACAGTTCTACCTGTGAAAATGTAAAGCTCAAACCACTGGGGGCTGGGGAGAGGTAGCTGGGCAATTAAGACAAGGGTTGTGGATTAACAGAGTTCAGAAAGATTATGAATGATAAAGACTGATGCACAAATGGCTTTTTCTATAATTACAAAGTCAGATTAATCAAAACACCTCTTCCCCAAGGCATTCTATTCAACCAAGATCTTATTGTAGTGATTACTGCTATTAATAGTTTTCCATACTATGTTCACTGAAATAACTATTATTATTAAGGGGATAACAACATTAACACGTATTTAAGTGCTAACCGTGTGCCAAACAAGTGCTAAGACATTTGCACATATTCTCTCATTTAATTCTTATGAAATACCTAACAGCTAGATGTTGTTCTTTCCCCTGTTTTATAGACAAGGAAGCTGAGGATCAGAGGCGTTGGGTGAATTGCCCAAAATAATACTGTTTAGCATGGAGTCAGGATTTGAACTTGGGTTTGTCTGGCTCCAAAGGAAAGGAAATTGAACTCATTTCAATGGCAGGCTAAACACTGAAAGGTTTGTCTGAGATGACATGTCACTAGGGGGTGGCAGAGTTCCCCAGCTGGGTGTGATTTATCATTTGATGGTTGCTACTGCGGGGGCATCTCTTGTACCTCAATGCCTTAACCCAGTGCTTGAACTTAGAAATTCAAGAAGTATTTATTGAGTGAATGGCAACAGTAACACAAGATGTTGCCTAAAATGAACCTAAAGATGTTTTACTAAAATAACAGTCTCAAATGTATACTAAATACCTTAGTTTGCTAAAATCTCTCAAACACCTGGGCAAATCTTTACTGGATAATTTTATTTGGGGGAACCCTCGCATGCCCCCCCACTCACACACTTACAAACCACATATTTCCATTGAAAAAAAACCGTAGAGAACAAAGAGAAAAAGTTGTGATTTTGAATAAACAGTTTTCTTGAAATGTTTCCTAAATGTAGGGAGCAAGGCAATTTAAATAAATGGAATATCACCCAGATATTCTTTTTTTTTCTTCATAAATAAGGCTTATTAGATCAATTATTCTCTCCCAGGTCTACCAAGCATATATACACTTGTTTAGCTTTGCATTAGTGTCTATGAGCTGCTCATTATCATTTATAAAATATGCCAGAATGGTGGTACCCACAATGTCTCAGGGATTTATATTACCGGGATTTTTTTTTTTTTTAATACACTGGGGTCAATTCTGTTATTTATTGGTATTCTAATCTATAATATTGGTTACTATAATTTAATGTCTGGGGTATGACATGGGGAAACAATTTCGACCTATTCAGATTAAAATGATATAATGTGAAATGAATTAATTCACTTCTAAGACGTAATTATTTTAAAACTTGGAAAACAGAAAACTAAAATTGCTACCCACCACTAATGACAGAGTTTAAACATCAAGGTTTATTGGTTAAAATTTGCTTATTCACTCTCAAAATCAAATCTGACTCAGGAAGCTTTCTCTATCATCATACTAGAAGTAAATAGGCAATTCTAATTTCCATATAATCTTATATAAGGAGGAGCAAAACTGTTTCTGATTAAATAATATTTGCATAAGAATCACACTTGGAGTTTCCAATTTCAAAACACCCTTTTTAAAATGCATTTCTTTTTATTGCTTCCTCTAAGCCCTTGCAATTAAATTGCTGACTTCCAGAAACATGAAAAGAGCTGCATTCACAAATATTACAAAATATTTGGTAAGCTTTTTCACTCTACCTACAGAATTAATTTATTTATTTTTAGTGGTCCCTAAGTTAATTATCATCTATATTAATATAATCAAAGGTTGGAGAACATGGATTATGCCAAGCACTTTACATAGTTTACATAGTATTAGACACATTTTAGAGTACATTTATTGATTTAGCATATTTTTTGCTGCATTTAAATTTGCTTTCTCAATTTTACATTTAAATAAATGGTGTATTACTGTGCATGCTTTAATTATAATTATTTGGGAAATGGTGCAATAAATGTTGGCTGGATGAGTAAAATAGCCTAATATGTCAAAAAATATCAATACATAGTTATATATTAATGAAACTGTGCTGCTCTTAAAAAACGTCTTGGCTGTCAGTGAATCCATTGCTTCCAACTCCCACTGCCTTTTTTTCATCTCTTTTATGAAGTTTTCCCTTCCTGATACCACCTTCTGAAACTGCCATAGGTTGAAACTCCTTTGAAGAGAGCATCAGATAGGAGCTAACTTTTTTTTTTTTTTACCTTTCACTGTTCTTTTCCAGTTACATCCACCTTGCATTCACCTCTCCTTTTCTTGTGTTTCTGGCTCACTGCCTCAGTGATCCTTGAACAAATTCCTATAATCACCTCGGCTCTCCTATCTTATCACATCACAAACCCCTGCCTGACTTGGAAAGCTCTTCACAGTCTTTCCAACCATCTTCCTCTCTTTCCAACAGTTTTCCAATTCAAACCCTCCTCCACCAATGACGACAATGAAGACAATGACTACCTGAGAAAATGAATATTGCATATTGAACAGTTTAGCAGAGACTAAAGACATTAACATGTAATTGATAGATCAAAGACATTAACATGTAATTGACAGACTAGAGTATAAGTAACCAGTCTCTGTGGGTTGCCTCATTTAACTCTCACAATAACAAGGAAAGTACTATTATTTCATTTTATAGAGGAGGAAATTAAGGCACAGAGAGATGAAATACCTTGTGAGAGATTATATGGCTAGTCAGTTGTGGATCTGAGACTTGAACTTAGAATCTACCCTCTTAATCATTTTGATGTACTTTCTTGTGAGCTACTGAACAGATCCTCCGTTGCTGCCTTCCATGCTGATGTGCACTACTGCTGATGTTAGTCCCTTTTGCTTGCATAGTTTCACCCCTGCTTAGCCAGATATTACCCACCCTTCAGGATCTAGTTCAACTGATACATTCAGAGACCATATTTAGCCTTCTCTGAGAAACTATGTCATTTTACCAGCCTTCAGCGATCTCCCCTTTTGGATAGTTCTAAATAACCTCTATTATGTATCAGCACACTGTTTGCTGGTTCAGCTTTATTACATCTGAAGAGTAGCAGAATATGTCACCCCAAAATATGTCACTTTGGCATAAGGATTATTTTGAGCTGAAGGCAATTGAGAAGAAGCAGATACAAGAAAAGCTCTCAGAGGTCTTGTTATTTGCCTAAAAGCAGGACATAAATTTACAAAGGTGTCCCTCTTCCACTCTTTGCCAGGAATAACAGAAGTTACTTGCCAGAGACTATTCTAGAGAGACCCTTATCAGCCCAGAAATGGCACCAGAGGAACCTACAAAACAACTGACTGACTAGCCCTTAACTTCCATTAGTTCCCCCATACATTTGCCTTCCCCCAATTTGCCACGCTAGAAACTCAAAGTCCTTTTCCTTTGTCTTATCTAAAAATTTCTAAAAATGTATTATTTTTTGCTAAGATGCTATACAAGCCCAAGTTCTAACCACTCCTTTGAGTTACTCATCACCGAATGCTCCCACGTGTACACATGATGTATGCATTAATAAGTCTGTTCGTTTTTCTCCTGTTAAGATGTATTTTGTCTAATTTATAGAGCCCCAGCCAATGAATAGTTTTTCCTCTCCTACTCATCTCTTTGGCAAAGTTGTCAACTTCTAAAGGATGGTGACTATGTCTTGAACTGTTTTCAGATTCTTCAATGAGCACAAAATGACTTTCAGCAGCAGCAGCAAGAATATTCTAGGTCCTGTGTTATGTACTGTACTTAATTATCTCATTTAATCTTCACTAAAACGATAGGAGGTAAATGTCATTATCCTGCATTACAGATGGGGTAACTGAGGCATGAAGAGATGAAGGAACAGAAAAAGGTCATAAAGCGAGTAGGTGGAAGAGCTAGGACCGATCTCCACTTTTTTCATGTACAGACTTTAATAACTTTTTAGTCATGTCACTTAATGTTTACAAATGACTGTCTCTTTAATATATAACCATGTCTTTTTTCTCCTTTACAATGAAAAAAATACTATTTCTTGTCATGGCCTTTTGCCTTCTGATCTCCACTTCTTTCAAAATGGAGCTTGGAAACATAGCATTTTGAAATGGATTTAACTGAAAGGATATGATTCTCTGGCTGCTAGGTTTCCATGATGTCTTTACTTAATTCTGAGCTCAGCTGATCACATCCAGATTACAGAAATACTCTTCTCTGTTTGTTTTATCCTATTATTCTTCTGAATAATTAGATTCAAAAATATTTCTCCTTGATGAGTGAATGTCTATAATTTTGCATGCCAGAGAAATATATCTTGTTGTTGTTACTTATTAGCTATATGGGATCATGGGAGATTTTTTAAAAGGGAGGGATTTGCAATTTGGCTAAGTTGATATGAAATAGAAACTTTACAGGAAGAGTATTTGTGTTTTTAAAGTTGTGTGTAATTTAAAAGTGATTTTCTTTACCCAAGGGACTCTTTACATGATGACCTTTGTTACAGGTGAGACCCCTGCATCCAATAGTCTGTATCTCTAGTCACATGTGCATGAGCTACCTCTACACTCTGTACTATATATATCTCACAGTGGCAATCAAATGTTCTAGATCATCTCTCTTTCAGTGGGAAGTGGATAACACTGTTCTAATTGGACACATTTAAAAGCTCTTTAAATCACTTTCTGATGGCACTTCATTGTCACGTCTCTCAAGGATTCACAGTTTATGTAGCTGCACCGCACCTCCTCCCAGACTCTCAGAATGTCTGCAACTGACTTCCACTTAGCTAACAATACCATCTTTTATAAGACACAGAGAAACTGACACTGAGCTCCGTCTTGACACCCAATTACCCAACTCTGTTCTTATTCTTTCTTTTCTGCATCTTTCTCATCTGCATAAGACTACACTATTTTGATGGAAGGACCTCTTTTAAAAACATATTTATAAGTACTAACACACATATACTCTTAAGTGTAAAATAATATTACAATAAACAATAACAGTAATAATAATAAGTATTTGTGGGGCCACAAACAAGAACCTAATGGTGAAGCTGACTATTTGATTGATCTATAAACAGAGATATGGTAACAATACACAAAAGATTAATCTTACAGTATATCTTTCATGTTCAGATTACTTAGCTAAGCGTTTGCACAAAAACTTATTCGGATCTTTATACTATGGCTTCAATGATATTTAAAGAGGTAATCAACCAAATCTTGGCAAATGAAAATATATACATACTATAGACATGATCAAAAATAGTTTCTTTTTTTTTTCTTCTTTCTATTGTAGGTGTGGTTTTAAGGAAACAGTGAAAGGTTGATAAGTACTTAGGGTGGAGGGACAAGGGAGATGGTGTGGTGTGGGAACACGATTACGTTTTTGGCTCAAAACTGGACAGACTCTGTCTTGACTCCTAGCTCTTTTCACCACTCACCCTGGAGATTCTCAAAGTCTAATCTGGGAACTTGTGAAGGCCTCTGAAATCATTTCAAATCTGCAAGGTCAAAACTATCTTTTTAAGAATACTGACACTTTTTTGCCTTTTTCTCTCTCATTCTTTCATGAGTGTATAGTGTTTTCTAGAAGCTACATGATGAACGATAGTGCGTTAGACTGAATGTAGAAACAGGTATAAGAATCAAGCAGTCTTTTATTAAGCCAGACTTTGAAGGGATTTACAACACTAATTTTTTCTCTTCTTACTAAATATTTTTTTGGGGGGAATAAGGAAGATAAAACTGCTTTTCATAAAAAAAAGTTACTTAACATGTAATAGGTTTATTATCATTATTTTAATAGGATTAATCAATAAATAATTTTAAACATATTCCTTAAATAACTTCATCACGTCTCTGTTTAAATTATAATATGAAAAATGTCAATATCTAAAAACACAGATAAGCAAAAGGTATTTGAGGTCCTCAATAATTTTTAAGAGTGTAAATAGAGTCTGAGACCAAATACTTTCAGAACCTCTGATTTCTACTTTACCCTGTGATCTCATTCAAACTCATATAAGTTGTGTAATTAATTAAGGTGAGATCATACTGGAGTAGGCTGGACCCCTAACCCAATATGACTGGTGTCCTAATAAAAAGGACAGCACGTGAAGACAGCCACGCCAACAGGGAGAATGCCCTGGGAAAACTGACGCTGCGCTGCCACAGGCCAAGGAGCTAACAGAAGCAAGGGTACAGGCCTGGAACTATCCTCCCTAGTGTCGTCAGAAAGAGCTACACCTTGATTTCAGACTTCCCGAACAGGGAGACAACAAATTTCTGTTGTTCTAAACCACCAGTTTGTGGTACTTTATTCCAGAAGCCCTAGCAAACTAATAGGCCCTAACTTTAATCATCAAAAACCAATGATTCCCAAGTCTATCCGTCTAGTCCAACCCTCTTTCCTGAGTTTCATATGCACGCACACCATGGCTTCTAGGACATTTCCCATTTTGACAAGGCTTGTGAAAATCAAACACATTTAAAAGTCACTAATCATTATAACCCTCCTGATGAAGTCTGTTCTATTCCTGAATTGTTTTTTTCTTTATGAAGGGTACCACCTTCTTTAATGCCTCTTTCCCTTAATTCCCACATCTAACATCATAAGGGTCAGTCAGTTCTACCTTTTAACAACCCTCTGGTGATGGTTAATTTCATGTGTCAACTTGGCTGGGCCCCAGTGCTCAGATATTTGTTCCAACCTTACTCTGGATGTTTCTCTGGGGGTGATTTTGAATGAGATGAACATTTAACATTTAAATCAGTGGATTTTGAGTAAAGCAGATCGCTCTCCATAATGGAGGTGGGCTTCATCTAATCAGCTGAAAGCCTAAAGAAATCTGATCTCCCCTGAGCAAGAGAGAATTCTACCAGCAGACTGCCTTTGACCTTGAACTGCAACACTCGCTCTTCCCTGGGCCTCCAGCCTGCCATCCTACCTTGCAGATTTTAAACTTGCCAGCTTCTATAATCACAAAAGCCAATTCCTTAAAATAAATCTGTCTCTATATATCCACAACCTGTAGAATTCCAGTATACCTCTGCCTGGTGACTTCTGTAACCTCACTACCACTGCATTAGTTCAGGCCACCATCATCTCTTGTCAGGATTGTGATACTAACTTCATAACCTCTGTTGTCTCAGGCCCTTCCCTTTTCAATCCATCCTCTATGCTTCTGTCAAAATGACCTTTCTAAGAAACCTATCAAAGCGTATCACTTTCCCATTTATAAATGCTCACAGGTTTCCCATAGCTTTCAGGGTAAGACCTTAGCATAAAACATAATTATTCACTTTGTAATTCAAAATTAATGAAGTACAATTATTTTGAAAAATGGAAGTACTTCATACCTTTGTTTATATCGATGAGTTGTTTCTTCTTCTTCTGGCGTTCCAACTTTTCTTGTTCTGCTTTCTCTTTTGCAAGTTTTGCCCTCCTAGTCTTTTCTTCCATTTCTTTTCTCTTGTTGTTTTCTTTCACTGCTTCCTGTACATGTAAACAAAGTGAAACAATTAATTCTTCCATTATGTACATATTGGAGTTGTGCAATTGTAAAATTTATATATACCCACGTGCATGTGCTCAGAGGTGGAGAAGTATGACAGCAGCTGCAAGGTGTGTGCATAATCCTAATTTTTGAGAGAAACTAATAAATCTAAGATACTTCTTCTTGAAAAAAATTATATATAGCTCAGGCTTTAATTGCCATTACGTAGGGTGCCAGAAAATTAGAAACATGACTGTTTGCAGATTTCACAATAAACATACTTTCTCTGTTGTTGAAATAGGAAATAGTTTTAATCCACAAGAAATGGTTTAATATGGAAATATAGCTTAGAAAGTATTTTACCACTTTATGTTACATTTTCCCCTCGTCTGAAAAATGTTTTTTGAAAACTATCTGATAAGATTTTTGTGAAGAAAAATGAGATGCACTTATAAAGTGCTTAGAACACTTAGTCTATGACGATTGTGGTGGAGGTGGTGGCTGTGGTGGCGGCGGTCACGATTACATCTAATGGCATGAGACAATCAGCCATGTTACTGTAGGAAAGAAACACTTGCAAGTTTCATCGCTTTTTATATACCCAGATCTTTAGAAATGCTGAAACATATTTCAAGCTACTGTCTGTTTTATTTTGGCTAGATTACCCGTGCAACTCAAGGAAATGAGGCCATTCCAGTAGACAGTATGGGAGAAAGTTGAAGTAAACTGATCAGCTGAACTAGCAGTATTTTTGACTTCAGAGAAATCATTAATACAGAGACATACCAACTGCAAGTTCCTTCCATCAAGCTGTTCTGGGTTTTTTTCCTATTATGATTTATTAGACATACTTCATAGCAGGTACCAACTATTTCATAGAAACTATTTTGTTCCAGAAATCCTAAAGACAAGGACTCAATAATAAGAATATATTCAATATATTTTTTCTTCCTGTTAAAAGATATACTAGTTTTAAAAAGCCCTGAAAGCACTTTCAAAAAATCTCCTGGCTTGCAAGAATTATTGGTACCTCCCCCTTCTCCTGCCACTGTCACGCTGGTACCTCTAGCATCAGGCTTAGAGCACAAGACGATCTGGCTCCTGCAGACAAACTCAGACTATCACTTAAAATAAACTGGAATAATGGAATCATCATTTTAGATCAGGGTTTCTCAACTTCAGCACTATTGTCATTTTGCACGAGCCTACTCTTTGCTGTGGGAGCACCCTGTGCACTGTAAGATGTTTAGCAGCATCCCAGACCTCTAGTCACTAGATGCCAGTACAAGCATCCCTCCCCGGTTATGACAACCAAAAATGTCTCCAGGGATTGCCAAATGTTATCCAGGTTGAGAACCACTAATCTAGGGGGTTGCATAGAGATTAATTTATTCACCAAAAATTACAAAGTGCCTGCTCTGCTGAATCCAACTTCTTTTCAAGGATGTAGAAACCGAATTCTGAACAAGGTTACAGACTTGCCTAAGGTCACACATTAATGTAATTGCGAAGCTGGGAACAGAACTCTGTCTCTCCTCTCACAGTTCGGCGTATGTTTTATTCTTCAAGGAAGAAAAGACAATGTGGATATGACACCAAAAGCACAAGCAGCCAAAGAAAAAACTGATAAATAAGACTTCATCAAAACTAAAACCTTTGATCCATCAAAGGACATTGTCAAGAAAGTGATGTGATAAGGCACAGAATGGGAGAAAATATTTGGAAATCTTACATCTGATGAGAATAGATAAAAACTCTCACAACTCAACATTGAAAAGACAAATAATCCAATTAAAAATAAACAAAGGATTTGAATAGCTATTTCTGCAAAGAAGATAGACAGCCAGTAAGTACATGAAAAGATGTTTGATATTATTAATCACTAGGGAACTGCAAATCAAAACCACAGTGAGGTACCACTTCATACACACTAGGATGGTTATAATAAGAAAGCAATGAAACCGATCATAATAAGTGAAGATGTGAAGAAATTGGAATGCTTTGCATTGCTGGTGTGAATGTAAAAGAGTGAGTCATTTTGGAAAGCTGGCTGGCAGTTCATCAAAATGCTAAACAGAATTACAATATGATCCAGCAATTCCACTCCTAGATATATGTCCTAGAGAAAAGAAAACACATGTTCATACAAAAACTTGCACAAGAATGTTCATTCGCAGCATTATTCTTAATAGCCAATAAGTGGAAAAGACCCAAATGTCCATCAATTGATAAAACAATAAACAAAATGTGGTATGTATCCATACAATGGAATATTATTCAACCATAAAAAGAATAAAGTTCTGATATATGCTGCAACATGGATGAACCTTAAAATATGATGCTAAGTAAAAGAAGTCAGACACAAAAGGTCACATATGGTATCATACGTAATGTGTGGAATAGGCAAATCCATAGAGACAGAAAGTAGATTAGTGGTTGCCAGGGGAAGGAAGCAGGGGGAATGGGGAGTAACTGTTCATGAGAAAGGGGTGTCTTTTTGGGCATGATGAAAATGTTCTGGGATTATATAGTGGTGATGGTTGAACAACCTTGTGAATATACAAAAAACACTGACTTGCATACTTCAAAATGGTCAATTTTATGATATATAAATTATAACTCAATAAAAATTAATAAAAATTTTAAAAATAGATGTTTGGAAAAGGCGGGATTGAAATAAAATTGTAACTTAGGAAAAAAAGACAACAAGAAAAAGCAACATATATTCAGGTTCTGATACTAACAAGTTGTATGATCTCTGGTAAGTAACACAAGAGGAAGTGAGAAGCAGAGACAGAATGGAGATTAATGCTTGTGTAAATTTTATGACAGGGTCAAATCGCTGATCTGGGAAACAGTTACCAACATCCGGGTGGACTCTTCCATTAGCAATCTGTTGGACTATTTAGTTGTTGAGTGCTGTCATTTATTATGAAGATGGGAAAAACTGGTAACTTCATTTGTATTTCTTCTTTATTCTTATAACAGCTACTCTTTAATGGAAATTTATTATGTGCCAGGTGTTTTAAGTACATAACTTCAAATCTTTATCAAAGACTCAAAATTTATAGAAAATCTGCAAAGTAACTATTATTTGTTCTTACTTTACAGATGCTAAAATTTAGGTTCAGGTAGGTTAATTAAGTGAGATGCCCAAGGTTACACAGCTACTTAAGTACCAGAACCTCGTATGTTTACTTAGATTACCATGATTCCTTCTAAGTAGAGTTGCCGGATAAAAACTAGGACACTCAGTTAAATCTGAATTTTACATAAACCATGAATAAGTTTTTTTAGTATAAGTATATCCCAAACCATAGTTGGCATATACTTAAACTAAAAAATTTGATGTAATATTTGGGACACATGGAAATAAAAATTATTGATTATCTATAAAATACTTGTGATATACATATGCTAAATATCATGTAATATTTGGGACACATTGATAATAAAAACATTATTCATGATTTATCTGAAATTCAAATTTAACTGGGCATCCAATATTTTTACTCGATAAATCTGGCAATTCTATTCCCAGGAGACTCTTGATTTTTTTATATGCATCCTTTCATAGACCAAGCTTATCTAATGAAGACAGTAGAATAATTATAAAAACACCCAAAAAAGCCCAAATCCAAACTATAATTTGAGAACAGAAATGTTGATATTATCACCAATAGGCATTTATGCGGTTCATGGACTTGAATCATACTATTTCTGTAGCATTCTCCACATTTCATTCCATTTTAATTTTTGGAAATAGAGTAAAACTCAAAACAATGTGTATATAAAAATCTAAACTAACACAATTTGGGTAGAAGGAAAGAAGTCAATAACTAATATCACAGAATCACTAGTAGAGAAATCTGGCATCTGTGAGTAGGTTAACTTTCTATATGAAAGGGAGGCTTGCAACCAGCACTACTAAAACACCATGAATGTAGATCTGTAAACGATGAAACAGATCAGATCATAGGTCCATCAGTTTACATCTTAAACGTTTCAGGAATAAATTTAATGTCAAAACAATCTCACAATTTGAAATGGCATGTGTAATCCTAAAGAGATCAAAAGAGAAGAGGAAAATGATTTCTGGAGTTTGGCATTAATTAAAATGAGTGAAAGCATCTACTCTACAAAGTTAAATATTGTTCAAGCAACACAGCCTGCGGAGTAAGGTTCTCGTTCTTACATCATTGCTCCCGTCTTCATGAAGCGGCCTCATGCTAAAAAGAAGACCTGATTGCTCTTGGTGTTTTGACTCTTCGGCTCTGGCTTTAGGAAATTTGCGATGGGAAACGTGTGCCTCTTTAATTCTCTCTACTTAAGAAATCAATTTAAAGAGAGAAGAGGAAATCTTAACTATGGTTTCATGTCAACATTCTTTAGTTTTACACGAGCAAAAGATAAGAAATTTCAAGACTTTGCTTAACTCTCCTAAAAATGTGACAGTTGATGGGGAGAGAACTCTTTTGCGGGATGGGATACATTCTTTCCACCCTAATTCCAATGAAACAAAACCCAAATAATTAAAAGAAGAAAAGCAACAGGAGAAAATTTAAGCTAAGAATTAAAAAAAAAAAACCCTTAAATAATTGACTGTGATTAACAACGCTGTATATTTGCTGAGTCTCACTAAATATTTGCTGACTCGTGTACTTCAACACGATTCTCAAGTAAGCATCAATCATTATTTCTTAGGGTTGGGGATGCCAACTGATTAGATTCTGTCAATGTACAGAACTGTGTTCTGTTAAAAGGCTGCTAACTGAGAAAGTATTTTGGTAGTAACCTCATATAAGATAAGAAATGTTTACAGAAAAAAAGTCTCAGTTTTAACTGGCATATCTGTTTTTCAAGAGTCAGTAAAAAGCATGAAAGGAGAAAAATAAAACAAAAAATGTCTCTAGGATTTAGTGCAAAATATATTCACCAACCTAATTTTAAATCTCTCACTAATTTTAAGTCTCTATTGCCTGGCTGAAAAATATGAATAAATTAGAAATCTTATTTCCCCTGTTGTGCATAATTAACAAATGAGACCTATGGACTAAAAATGTCATATGCAAAAAAGAAAAAAAAAGAAAGAAAAAAGAAAAAGCTCATGTAAATGCTCAGACCTCTCAAATATTCCAATTAAGCTTTAAGAAAGAGATAAAACTGGTTTAGAAAATTCCAACAGGCTCAGATGCCAGCCTCCTTCATGTCCGGTCTACACGAATCCAGTATCTTCCAACCCCGTGATATTTGAAAACAAAAACCACCACCCACCAAAAACCATTCCTTACATCCATTGCCTTCAGTGGCTCTTTATCCCAGTGCTGACTACAGAAGCACCCTGCATGCACTGTGATCTCACTGAAAGCTGTAGTATATTTGCGGGATGAAGAAGTGGAGCAATTAGGAAGAAAAATGCATCTTGGAGTCACATTAACCCGGTTTCAAATCCAAGCTCCCATTTCTCATCTAAAAGCTGTGTGACCTTGAACAAGTTAGTTATTTCATTTCTTCGAGCTTTAGTTTCCACATCTGTAGGATGGAAATACCACCACTCAAATCACTTGGCTGTTAAATAGATTTAGGGAAATAATGTTTCTATGAAACACTGACGACAGGGCCTGGTACAGAAGAAACGTTCAGTATACATGGGGGCACTGATTATTATGGGTAAAAGAAACATTTACAAGTTTGAACAGTAAGAACTTGGTCATTAAGGCACAGGTGACCTCATGTGGTTTCAACAGTTTATTCTGCACAACCCCCTCCTTCTTTTTTGGAAGTTTTGAGGATGTGACCTATGACTAGAAATCTGACATCTTGATAATGTCTACTCTCATAAGCATACTGAACATGATTTTTAACTGTACCATATTATTGGCATCTAAGATAATTTAAAAAATCCACACATATCACTCTCACTTGGCACTCATAAAAAAAAAAAAAAAACACTAGAAATGTATTCTTTTCCCTTTTGAGTTCTGGGTCATCCTGGGTACTTGTATGAAAATACTTGGCAAGACTGTGATTTCTTTCAGTTTCAGAAGCTGTATTAGAAAAGAGTCACATAACCTTAAAAGAATGTGTTGGAAATGTCCTGGTGAACAAACTGGCAACTCTGGTGCCAGAGGCAGACTGTGATCACGCTGCTTAGTGTTTCTTCCTTCATCAGGGATGTCAGAAGGATTCACAAACGATCCTGAGTCAAATCATTTGGCAACAATATAAAGAAACCTGGTATGCATTATACTGAGAATCCTTTTGTACACTAAAACATGTCACCGAGGTTTTTTTTTAATGAAAACACAACAAAAGAGGTGAAATTCTCTTCACATTTTTTAATCTTGCACTGTCCTAGCACCAGATGCTCTTTCAGCTTTAATTCAAAGTGTGCTTTTGGAGCTTTTTTCCTTTTACCTTCTTTCTGTTTCACGCTCACCAATTCAGAATTTGAAACTGTTTTATTTTAATCACCTCTTTTAAAATAACATAAAACACTTAAAATTTCAATAAAAAAAACTGCTGACATGGATACTGTAAATTTAGATCTTTCCTAGGTAGGTTTGAGGATTCTAAGGCTTCGTTTTTTTAATGCACCTTGTTGACAAGACTTCTAAAAATTCCTGACCCGTAATTTTACACCCAGAGTAAAAATAATTGGAAAGAGGCCTAATTATTTTGTTCCTCTGAAATCAAGACTCATAACCCGTACATTCTGAGTAGAGAGCAGCATACCCTTGTGAGCAGAAGATGGCCTTTAGGAGCTAAGAGATCCAGTTTAAATCCTTGCTGTCTAGCGACCATTATGCTTTATCTCCTTGGGCCACTTATCTGTGCTAAGCCTGCTTTGCAGATCTACAGAATACCTGTCCTTCACAGTGTTGGTTTCTGATTTAATGAGAATTTGCATATAAAGCCAGTAAGCACAGTGCCTGGCACTTGGAAAAGTAGGCAACGAATGAAGTGGTTATTATGATGATATAATTCCACAGTTGGGCAATACCAATGTCCCATGCAATTCAGGGTTGGTGTTCCATTTCCCCCAACCCAGGAGCATGTGCACATATGTGCATGTGCAGCGGGGAGAAGGAAGAATCCTTTCTGATCTGGAAATCTTCCAATATCAGATAAAAATATGAAGATATGAAACACACACTCTCAGACCCCAAAACTTTGAACAGATGACAGGACTTGCCTTCTTGAGCCAGGAGAAAAAAAAAATATAGAGAGATAGGAAAAAAAGTAAGTTTGGGGGAAAAATTCTTTGACAAATCTAAGAAACAAAAACATCATAGACTATTTTGCTATGTGGACTAATAATGAAATTTACACATTGTCTTACTCAAGGTTCAACACAACTTATGAGACTGTGGCATAAACAGGGATGGAGCTTCCTGGTGGGAGGCAGTGGATTTTGGTGGTGGTGGTGGTGGGGGGTGGTTACTGTTTGTTTTTTAACATCCAGAGTTAGTTCTATCATCTCCCTGAGAAAATGAAGCACATAATCTAAGGCCACTTGAGTTGGAAAACAGACGTTTGCTTTTATGTCTTTTGTGAGTATTTCTCTCCAAATCTAACATTCACTTGGTCTGCTTAAAGGAGAATTAGTCTACACTCAGTCCTCTATCCCAGGCCTGGCTAAACTTTCTTAAACTCTCCCCATCTTATCCATAGGAGGGTGCCAGTCCTGCTGGAAAACCATCTACTGAAGGATTTCAACTAGAAGATAAGACAAATGGTATAATGTTTTTGCTTGTTGGTGGGATTCTCATTTAATTCCAGGCATAACAGGAGGCAAAATTGGTAGAGATGGAAAGTTGTCCAGACCAGTGAACTAGGGTTATAGCGAGAATGTCCTTTCCCTGTCCCCCAGACGTGCTGTGCATGACAATAAAAAGCCAATTCTACATATGATGCCTTTTCATCATCCTCCCCACCCTCCACCCCCCACAAATTTTCTTCCTTCCCTTCTGCTCTGCTTCATATAGCTAGATACCTAACACACTCCTTGCTCGAATTATTCCAGCTGTTAGACATTTCTGCAATTTGCTGCACTTGCCTGTAACCAGGGATAAGAGTTGCTAGGAAACACAGATCTCAATATATGTCATCACGACTGATGTGTTAAGTTGGGCCAAGGTCCCTATTTGTTAGTACGAGTGGGTGAAAATCTTAAAGTATACCAAAGTTCATAGTAAATCAGGACTCATCTACTCCTTAAGATCTTGCTCACTCCCATTTGAGAATGATCATGCCAAGTTACAAATGGGAAGACACAGCGTGAACCGAGATGAGTTTTTCAGCATTTTGAACAAAGAATTGAACAACCAGATGCTTGGAGAAAAAAAAACCTACATAAGATGATGGCAATGATTCATTAGATTTTTTCAGTTGTAACTGGGACAAATTAAGCCTTCCCATTAGAGAAAGGAAAAAATCTTACACTTTAATTAACATCAAACAAGTTTAGATATTCCTTTTCTCTAGTTTCCCTGTGTTTAAAGGGCATATTGGATTGAAGGAGTCATGACAAATGCTCAGGGCAAAGAATTTTCAGCTGCAGCAACTATACTCTGAGAATCAGTACCTCCGAAGGCTCTAGCCATGCTATAATACTGCTAAACTTTTTCTTTCCTAGAGATTTCCACTTATTATGGTACAAGTGACCTATAAAATTCCTCTTATGCAAGATCTCATGAATACTTCATCAACCAATCAACTGTGATTGTAACCGAGAGGTATAACTTTCTTTCTCACTGGGGTAATTGAATCCTTGATTAGCTTGCTTGAGTACTTAGAGTAACAGACACTGAACAAATGTATTGATACTGTAGTTAGATGGAGACTGAAGTCGTGTTATTAACCTATGTAAATATGGTATAAATCCAAGATGTATCGTCTAAATAACCAAATAAAACAAAATACATATTTGCTGTCCTCTTAGATTCCTGAGATGCTACATTCTTTCCTTCCTTCTGATAGAACAGATTGTTTTCTCTCTCTTTCTTTCCTTGATGCCACTACCCTCTCCCACCCTTAATTTTCACTTTCCCCTAAAGCTCTGTCCTCATCTCTTTCCCCCTCCCTCCTTCTTCCTTCTTTCTGTCTGCCAGAGAATCCATATTCCTACTCAGGGTTGAAGGAAAAAAAAGCCCTTCCAACAGCCTACAAAGCCTTTTGTGACCTGGCCTCCTCCTAACTTCTCCTGGGTCATTTTGTTCCATCCCCAACTTCCGAGAGCCTTTGTCTTTTCTCTGCTCTCAGCACCGCCAAGTCTCTGATTAAATGTCTCCCCCTCATCCCCTCATCAGTGAGGACCTTCCCTGACCATCTTACATAAAATCACCCCCTGATGAACTTCCTAGCTCCATCTTCCCTATTGTAGTCTTCCTAACATAAAAGGTCAAAAACTAGTTGAACTTTAGATCCGCTTCACGTGTGTCTAAGCATTAGCAGCTGGAGCTAGTTGATTTACATAATAATAGTTCTCAGTCTGGGAATTCTCCAAACATTAAATTACCAACAACAGCTCTACACATAGTTCCCTACACATCTCATATTTCTTTATTGTAGAAAATCTTAGTGGCATTGAAATAAGCACCATCCACCTTCAAATGGTGGATTTCTTTCCTCATCATCTATAGCTTATGGTCCACTGACCTCTACATTTATTTTCTTAAAAATGCCAATGCTTGGTGTTTCTAAGGCCTAATATCCACGACATTGGTCATACTGACAGCTCAACACTCTCCAGAGAAATTCACCTGTGTAGCGATGAGTATTTACACAGAACCTCCAAGGTTAAAAGAAAAGATGCTTTCTAATTTGGAAAAGGAGATCTTTGTTTTGAATGAGATATTTGCATGATCCATAAACATCAGTAACACGTAGCTTTTCCAGTGATCTTTTGGTTTAAGGCAAAACTGTCTCAGGTTCGGGTGGAAGGCTCAGACTTGAAAAGTTCCCAGAGTTTATTTGTGTAAATGACTCCCTTTTGGCAGAGGGGAGACATAGAAGAAACTGATCTGCTGCAGGAGAGGGAGCCAGTTAAGTGAATTTCAGTACCTGTTCACTAAAGTAGCCTTCTGGTATTCAGCACAACCAGCTTACTGTTCAGCCTCCTTAGGAAACAAATAAAAAATTAATGCATCTTTCGCATGCTGTACATATCAGGAGGTTTGACAGACAAACATCTTTGCACACCAGCCTGGTCGTGAAGAGAATCTCAAAGGTAAATTATTAAAAAGGAAATAAAGAAAAAAAAAAGACTGTTATGTGCAAATCTCCTTGGATATTAAACTTGCAGTTGGTTACAAAGCGGTCATGCACCGATAATGAAGGCTGACTGTAATCCCCAAGGCCTTCTTTTAAAATTTGTCTTATAGGAGGGTGGGTATAACTCAGTGGTAGAGCACGTGCTTGGCATGCACAAGGTCCTAGGTTCAATCCCCAGTACCTGCATTAAAAAAAAAATTAATAGAAAAAATAAATAAAATTTGCCTTAGAACTGCAAAGATGTGATGTGAAGTTGGAGGGAAAATTTTCTCTCCCATCACAGTCCATTAGAACGCTGAACTCTGATTAGCTAGAAGTTAATCTACAATCTGTAGCATGGAAAAGGTTTTCAAATGCTGCAGGTTTCTGCAGACCTATTTTTCTTCAAAGGTGTTGGAGTATCCCTCTTTCCATCTGGGAAAGAAAAACAATTGAGTTCGACATGCCTCCATGGACCTCGGCTTGATTAAAATCTACGAAGCGCTTTGAGCGCCCATAGGAAGTTAATCTATAACTTAAAAAAAAAAATTCTATTTTGAACTAAAGGAACAGAATGAAATTCGAAAGTGACTGATAAGATATTTTAATGGGAAAACATCTTGGGGAGGGGGACGGCGGGAAGGTAAAACAAATGGTACGTTACAGCTCTGAGAGCTAAGTCTACTGCCTTATTACTGTCACCATCTTACAATAAGGTTTTGATGAGACCAATTTGGGTGGGCTGAAAAGCACCTTGGAGATTTGGATAAGAATATCAAATTACCTTGACAAGTAGAAACAGACTCAGAACAGGAAGGGCCCTCAAGGAGTGCGCGCTCTACTCATGTGCTGGTGAATAGGTTTCCATGACCACCCCCAGAACTGGAGCTGATACTTAATCACTTCTAAAAGGAAGTACTTCCTTATGTCTAACCAAATGCTGTTAGCTTCTTAAGCCCAGATCTTGTCTACTGGCTGCTGAGAAATAGAAACCTGGTCAGTATCTTCCTTACAAAAATTATTCATGGAGGTACAATGCATCTCCATGAACCACTGCAGTGCTTGAGTTCCACAAAAGTGAAGCTGACCTTCAAATGCAATGTAGGGGAATGTCTTAGTTTGTAGGGTGAATGCTGGGAGAAGGGATGGGGTCAGAGAGGCCCTTAGGAGATTCATTTGTCGGGGAGGGTACAGCTCAGTGGTAGAGCACGTGCTAAGCATGTATGAGGTCCTGGGTTCAATCCCCAGTATTGCCATTAAAATAAAATGTAAAAAAAAAAAAAAAAAAAAGATTCATTTGGATTACCAATGTAGCCACTCAATATCATTTTCTAAAATAATAACTCTCATAGAGAGTTCTTTTTATAAATTTAATATGTTTAGGTTTTCCTCTGGGATTTCTCTACTTGTTGGACATTATTTTTTAAATTATAGGTTTCTCCAGCCTCAAATGTATGTCTCCCCACAGAAAAAGAACAAAGCTGGGGGAAAATACCCTAAAAGACTGGTTAACCGACATCTAAAGTAAGGATATTCCCAGTTTTCCATGCTCTAAGTCTCTTTAACATACCACAGCATTTGTTTTGTAACATTTTAAGGTACAACTGTAAACTTGTAAGATTGGTTCCAATATACCTGTTGAAACCGTGAATCCCACCCTTCAAATGGCCCCCTTGGGAAGCCATAAACTTATTTTGGTGAGGGCCGTTACTCTGTCATTGAAACTTTTCTTTCAGAATTGACCTCTGAATCAAATAAAATCAGTCTCATTATTTCAGATTCACACTTTTTTTGACCAGAGATTTTGTTACCCAGTTCAATCATATATCTTATTCATAAAACTAGGCTTCATATCACTTTGGGTTTTTTTTTCAAAAATCAAATCCATCCTCCAATTGCAAAGATGTAGTATCCCTGAAAAGATCTCAAGCACATGCTACATAGCCCTTAGGGAAAACTGAAAACAGGCATTTGCAAAATATTTAGGGAAATGTCATTATCTTTCAATCAAGATAACAATGGGGGTAAAATTCCTTTGACTCTACATATTTCTGATTTCTCTTCAGAAAATGCATACTGCTGATTAATGATTAGTACTCTTACACTAAGAATCAAAAATCTTTTTCTAGTGAATTTGTGCATGTTCTTGTCTCTAGGACACCTGCTTGATGCCCTTAATTATTTTACATTTTACCAATTCGTTACTGAACTTGATCCTATTTCTGAGGGAACATATACACCAAGGAAATTTTCATATATGTGTATATATATGAAATTTTCATATATATACACATATAAAAATATACATCTTAATGAAGTATTAGAAATTCCTCTGGACATACTGCCATTGGTAATTGGTAATTTTTCTGTCCTTTGGGTGATGGGAAAGACAGGGAAAGGAAGAGGCCAAGGAAGACAACTGGAGCCTTATTTGCACCTAGTGACATGTACCTTCTCTGAGAAGCAGGAAACGTTCACTTAGTAAGTACCATATACTGTCACATCCCTGGGGGATCAGCGATAAGCATTATTGACAAGGCTCTTGCCCTCCTGGCACTGAAGGGTCATGCAAAGAGGCACTAGAGTGTCAGTCCTCTTTTACTCAATCTCCTAGACTGTCAGTTGAAATAGTATTCTAGACTCTAGAGTCTAGATCCTTTTTTTTTTTTTTTCCGATCATCACTGAGAATAAATGTCACATGGGAGGGAATCCAATTCTTAGTGAATAAAGAGAGATTTCTGACTCTTGGACTAACAAGGCACCAACTCTTTCAGAGAAGTAAATTAAAATGGTTTTGCTCAATTTGTTTTACACAAAGCCATCTTGATTGCCAGTCAGAGCTCTGTGCTCTTCTAAGTAGAAAGTGATTGTTTGATGTGTTGTCATCCTACCTTCCAGGATACTGATGGCAAGATGTCCTTCTGGTAATTATGGGGTAGCACCTTTCCCTTTATTGATGTCTAAACAATCAGGGTAATTTTCATATGCAGAGAAACATATATAACACTCCACAATGAGTGGAAGCCAGGCAACAGAAACAACAAAAGGAAAGCCGATGAGGCGTGGAAGAGTGGCAAGACAGCCCCTAGAGGTCACAGCAGTCCTGACATGAACCTGACACTTCGGCTACATTGATGGTAAGGGAAATGTCCTTTTCATTAAGGAGAAGAGAGAGAGCACATCTCTAAACCTCTCTTCCCTCAGATTAAATTGGAGACCACAAGGACTGCTTCCTTAACCATCATTACAAGAGACACTCATCCTTTTTCACATATAATGTTAATATATCTGTTAAATATTTAACATGCACTCAGATACCCATGTATTTCCTTTGCACCCATTTGCTTCTATCTTGGCTTAGTTGAACAGTCTCTGAAAGGGCACGTGCTATGTTGGTTTAGTTTGCTTCAGGTATAGATATTACATCAGATAAATACTCTTAATTGTAAGCCGCACAGAGCATCTAATATAAAGGTGTCATGTAATTAGTATTCTTTAATTAATGAAGACCATGATGATTAATTTAATATAAATACTAGCTTAGCTCGTGTGATAACAACATTCTTCTTTGGGTTTATCCCGTTTGATGGTTTGGCTTTCTTAAAGAGCTGTGCTCAATCCGTGGGCTGAATAACTCTAAGGGCAGAGGAAGATGCACCATGAGGTGAAATGAAGCAAGAGCATCAGGACCCCTTACTTGCACGGGGTAGGGGAGGGGTGCGGGCAACGTGTTCACTTGCCCACGTTTCTGTAAAATTTACAAAAGAAAAATATTTGTATACCTTTTTTCTTAAATGCTGCTTCCCGAATTATACAAACCAAGATCTCACAAATCTGGATCCCCTTTGGTTTACGGGATATATAAAGACCTGAGAAGACATCTGATGGAGAGTAAGGGAAGTGCTGGAAGTTTGGGAAATGCCAACCCTTGAACAAAGGATGGATAAATAAGCTCAGGGAAGACCGGAGTAAGGAATATAACTCTACCCATGGACACGAAGTGGATATGTATGTAAAGGACAAAGCTTATCAGATATTGTCCCACTTTCCAGAACAGAATGCTAGGGCCTGCATTTGAATTCTAAGAAGGGAAACTCTGCTTGAGAATTAAAAAAGAATTTTACAGGAAGAATGGCAAAGCAGTGGAACCAAGTCAAGTTATGAACTTGCTTTCTCTAAAAACCGATTGGAGAGAATAGCTAAATTAGCTGCTAAAAGGGTCTGGAAGACATGACAGGGGCCGGAGTGATGAGATAAGCCTGTAAGGAATTCCTCAGTTTCCATTCTAAGGTTATTTTGGCTCTAGAGGTATGTATGTCTGAGTCATTCGTTTATAAACCATAAAAATAACGTGAAGAGCTTGTTATTCAACATCTTGAATCTGGGGTTGCTAGAGCCAGAAAGAGGTGATCTGTGAAAATATCTGGAAACAGTATTATAGCATGTGCATCACTTCAAAATTGGGTTTGGATAGGAGAGAGGTTGGAACCAGGGTATTCGGCTTTAGGAGCCTCTTTTCAAAACTAGAAATAATAAGGACACTGTTATATGGTGGTGGCTGCATTCTGGGAAGCCAGCCATTCCATCTGTATACGAGCACCGCAGCTACATTCCACGATGTAAAACCCATCTCACTTGTGATTATATCTTTGATCATGACCTAGATTTGGCCAAATGTCACTGCTTACTTACTGATGGGAATATCCTTGTCTTACTATGCTAATGATCTACTGCCCTCTCCTTTACCTCCTTCCTCCCTGGATACAATGCCATTATTTATAGAGGAGTTTTCCGGCTTCATCATGAATCTTCTGCTCAAGTTGCCTTATTTATTGGTATAGAGGGATTTTTGCCATTAGGCTTGACATGTTGGACAAATAACTTACTAAGGGATTTAGGGAGTTTACAGACACACTGGACTTTATTTCCTGTACAAAACTTTGCAATAACAAACCTTACATTCTAGATTTGACTTCTTCCAATGTGAATTTCTGTATAACGCCTCTTAGACTCACAGATCCTCTACTACAGTGAAATCTCAGTGTTACTTTCTGCATGTTGTGTTTATGCTTGAGTACTTATAAAGGTAAAATATAACACTATGATCTACTTAAGAAATTTAACATGACAAAATTTTATCCTATAAACCTTAGGACCATTTTTTTCTTCTTTTAAAGTGCAGCAACTCCCCAAAAGAGAGAAGTTGAAAGTTTTTATTCCCTTCAAAAGGTTTTTGAAGATGGCAAGACTTAGAAAAGGTAGAAAGATCAGGTATATGTTTGAAGGATAGTCCTTCTCTAATGATTTTCACCGTAAAGAGAAAACCATCCTAGAGATATAAGCAGGGAGTAGCTGGCTAGGGATAAATAATTAAGATTTACGGGGTCATAGTCAATCATACCAGAATAGTAAATCACCAAGTAATGCTGACAAATGAGAGGCTGGATACTAAATTGTACGAATAAACTGGAGTAAATATGAGGTCCTTCCTGTGCCTTTGGATAGCTCTACTTAAGAGTCACGCACCTGTGGCACATACAGCTCACTTTGAGATTTCACCACGTCAAGTGATGGGGTGAATGTAGACAAGTCTAAGTGCTTTAGTCAAATATTTACTGAGTCAATGTTGATGATGAGTCAAAGGAATCATGAAAATAATGAAACGGTTTTGAAAAACTGGCTGAGAGAGCACAGCGAGAGGAGGAGGAAGAGAGAGACCAGCTAGAGGGCGGTGAAGCATTTACTACAAAGACCACTTATTAGATTTCGAGTCCAGGAGGAGCGTGATTACCAGTTACCAAAATGGTTACCAATTAATAAATATTTGCTGGTGACTATGTGCCACACAGCTCTGCTGTGTGATAAACATTCAAAGACAGTGTGCTATATTCATTCTGGAGGAACTCATAGTATAAGGAGAAGGCAAGTCTGCATAGCATCAATTGTGACAGCACCACATTAACAAGGTGATGCAAGCATACCAAGGCGGGAGCAATCAATTCTCCCTGGAGTGGATGAGGAGGGATTAGAAAAGATGTAATGGAGAAAGTAGCCATTGAATAGCGTCTTGAAGGATCAAAATGATCTTCTTTCTTTCAAGGTAGAAAGAAGACTGTGAACATGACTGCATTCCAAGCAGAGAAAAAGAATAGTAGTTGGGGTTGCTTAGACTGCCAAAGGTTTCCAAATGCTGGTTTAGACTTTATTGTCACCTATGGGAGGGCATGAGAAGGTGGGTGTCCCAGGGAGACCTCGGTGTTGGAAAGAAATATCTGGCAGTGGTATAAAGATAGTTTGGAGGGTACTAAGACTGAAGTCAGGATGACTGAACAGATTACTGCAGGGGAGAGACAACAAATGCCAAAACTAGGGCAGTTAAAAGCGAACGTGATTAGGCAGAATCAGCATGAACTTGGGATTGAATAGATGTGAATGGTGAGGGAGGAGAAGATACCAATTTGTATCATTAACCAAAGCAGAGAATATGAGAGGAAACTGGGAAAAGATACAATGAATTCCATTCTGAATATGCTGAGTTTGAGATAGTTGTGGGAAATCTAGTTAAAGACATCCTACTGACAATTAACTTGAGTCTAGAGCTGAAGAGTAAGATCACAACTGAGAATATGAACTGCTCAGGGAAAATTATGTAGGACAAAGGGTGGACACTTAGTAATGCTCACATTTAAGATTGAAGGATGGAGATCCAAAGAAATAGACTAAGGAGATATTTCTACTGAAAGTCAAAACCAAGAAATGTATAGCACAGGGAACCACATTTAATATCTTGTAATAACCTACAATGAAAACGAATATGAGAAAGAATATATATAAATGTATAACTGAATCACTATGCTGTACACCAGAAAGTAACACAACAGTGTAAATCAACTAGACTTCGATTAAAAAAAAAGAAATCCTGTCCCCATGATGACAAAGGGCTGTTCTGCGGATTAGGATATAGGTATATCATACTTTAAGGTAGAATGGGGGGGACATCAGGGGTACAAAGCGTATATTGTGTACTATATATTTAGTGCTACAGGCACTAAAAAGACACAAAAGTGTCTTCTGTCTCCAGGGATAAGTGAGAGAGATGAGGACTACTGGCTGAAGAAGACTTGGATGTCACACACTAAGCCTGGGGTCCTGCCTAGTACGGAAGGTGAGGGCGGTACTTCTGCTCGGGGGCAATGCATAAAGAAGTGAATGTCACCTGGAAAGGAAAGGGGAAATCAACACCCAAGTTGACACCACATCTCTTCCAATGAAACTACTCATTCCCATCTTCTCTAAAAGCCATCCCCTCTTAAGGAGGGACTGCATTTAAAATTTAAAATGCAAGAGATTGAATCTGTTTTCTCTGATTCCCCTATGAGAATCTCACCTCCACACCCCTGTTGACACATACTATATTAAGGATCAGAAAACCTTTTCTGTAAAGGGCCAGACAGTAAATATCTTCAGTCTTCTGGGTCATAATGGACCCTGTCTCAACTACTCAGTACTGGCATTGCCACTGTAGAGCGAAAGCAGCCACAGACAATACATAAACAAAGGAGCTTGGCTGGGTGCCAGCACAACTCTATTTACAAAAGTGGGGGGCAGGCAGAACGTGGCCCCTGGGTCATAGACTGCTGGTCCCTGATCTGTATCATGGGGTAGGCCATGATCAGAGGATGCCAATCTGAAAAACACAGATCATAATGCTGGATTACGAGATCACAACAGACAGGTTCAATTGTGGAACGTCCTGGATGGGAAGAAGAAAAAAAATCCTAGACCCAGGAAGATTAAGCAGCCACATACACGATGGTCTTTCAGAGGTACAAGAAAGGCTGTCTTTCTCCCAAATATTTCCTCTATCGGCTAGCCAGGCTGCAAGAAGTTCTTGACAGCAGAATTGCTCTGCCAGATTAAGGCACTGTCGTGAATTTAAAGGGCACGCGTGTAGTACAGAATGAGTGACACATTAGTAGTGCATTAGTTTATCAGATCAATTAGCTGACAGCTGGCAGAGAACAAGGACCAGGGCGAAGAGAATCCAAGAGGAACTAAATGTCTGTGCAAGTTCCTCAGAATTTTTCATAGTTTTGGCACTGAAAATATGCTCTTACTCCATTACATGCTCTGCTATACATCCCGTCTTTTGTCAGAGCTGCCTGGCTGCTTCTAGGTAAAGGTCTCTGTTTGCATTTCCTCCATATTCCAGAATATAATGTTACAATCATTTCACTGAAATGATAAAGCCCTTGGCAAGACACTTTCTCTCAAAGTGGGGCAGAATCTACCTTTACTTTTCTTATACCACATAAGGATACACAACTTAGGAAATAGGGTTTGTCTAGAAAGCATCTAATTGTCACTAGTGAAGTCTTCTAAACAGGAAAACTCAGTGATTCCTATACTTACGGGAGAAGTTATAATGCTAAAATCTAAGTCTTAAAATATTGATTATACAAGGAACTTTATAACTAATGCTAAAACCTGTCAGCCATGGCTGTGTGGCTTTTCCATTTGGTACCACTTTTTCTTTCCATAGGATTTATTATGTTCTAACACGTAATATAATTGTCCTAATAATTATGTTTATAGTTTATTATCTCACTTTCCCCATTACATAGCAATCTCCATAACGGCAGATTTTAGTAAACTAAACAGTGCCAGTAGCTAGAACGGTGTCTCCCAAATTTAGCGGGTACTCACTAAATATTTGCCGAATGAATGACTGGATGAGAAAAAGCAAGCAAGTGAGCTGGAAAAGCAGAGCTGTCTTATAAAGTATATCCAGCTAAAGACAGAAAACAAACAAGGAAGGATAACTTGGAAATAAACAGATAATCTTTTCTATTGAAATTTCTATTCCCCAAGATTCTTTCCAAAACTATTTAAATGAACACAAGTGCGCATTTCACAAATACATCTCCTTCATTTATATTTTGTGAATTTAGAACTTTTGACAACTCAAAAAATACTGAGCAGCAATGTACTTTTGTGTTGTCTATTTTATAGCTACCGTTAGTTGCCTGCCTTAATCCATCCAATATGAACCTGCTTACTTGCTGGCAGAAGCCTGGATTGGCTTAGCAACTCACTCTCTGAACAGTCATATGTTCAGGGAAGGGGCCTGTCCAAAGGGTGAATTATGATTAATCTAAGATTCTTCCTGATGGTGATTAGTTTAGAGATGGTCATGTGATCCAATCCCGGACAACAGAATTTGAAGGAAAAAAAAAAATCTGCCCAGAGGCCTCTGGAAAAGTTTTTCTCCTTAGCAAAAACAAAACAAAACAAAACTTCATGGAAAGCAACAACCTCTTCTTTGATAGATATCACAGTATCTGTATATGATGCCTGGAACCACTGCAGCCACTTTGCAACCATGAGCCAACAAGCCAAGGATGGAAGGAGAAAAATATTTGGAAAACCCCAGGTACCTAGGCGATATTACTGAGGTACTGATTTAATCAGTGTTTTACCTCTACACTTCCTGTGATATGTGAAAGTAAAACCATATTCCTAAGGCAAATTTAGTTACATTTTCTGATTCTTGGCAGCCAAAAGCATCCTGACAGACTATGAAAAAGGGCAAACACCAAAACATGCTAGTCTGTTTAAAAGTAAAGTTACAGCAATTATTTTCAGACACTTACAAAAACACTTAAGCAATGATAGCTACACACACAAACAGCCATAGTTATAAATTAATTTGGCCTATGCATTAAAGCCTGTTACTTAACGGGTTACCTCTAACATATTTGGCCTAGATAATACTCAAATGTAATAGAAATGTATTTCTGTCAAAATATTATATGCTTTAGACTTCTAATATAGTATGAAGGAAAAACCAGATGATTATGATGTATTAAAGAGACTTAATCTTAAATTGATTTTTTATTTATAAATCTTGTATTTTAAACAAATGAGCAAGTACTTGGGCAAATACTTTCTTACAGATATCATCTGATGAAGGAGGATGGCTTATAACATTAAAAATAATCTTCAAAATAAAGTTTCCAGGTTGTTAGGGACATCAACCTATTCTCCCATAGAGATTATAATTGGTCACTACAGTTATATTTATTATTTCATCCACATTTTAGTTGATCATCTGTCTTATTCTTCTGAATCACTGTTGCATTTATTTGTCTCCAATGTACATGAAACTTTAGTTTCTTTTACCCCTAGACCAAAGACAATTGAGCAAAAATAAGCAAAAACAAATTATACACTATTCCAAACTACACTGTTTATAGCAGAAACAAGTTTGGCTCTTTTGTGCTCTATTAATGAAATCTGAAAAAAATAAAATGACTTTAACCAAACCATCATACTGAGTAATCCACTAATTTGGACACAGAATTTATAAGATCTTGAAGAATAATAGACTTTGAACATCTTCCAATTCAAAATGCCAAGATCTGAATGAATGACTGGTCTGCTCCCCAGCTTTTCAGGAATACAATACAATCACTGTCTTGCCTAAAAGTTCCATCAAGAATCTCAGGAAATTCTGATTATTTCGAGAGCAAACACTTGCAGAAAATGAAATCAAAACGATATATGAGCAAAAATAGGAAAACCATTTCATCATCTGGATTATAACGTGTCTCAGATCTTAAATACAAACAAACAAACAAACAAAAAACCCAGACTTCAGAGACTGTATTCTATGACTTTGAAATTTGGTTCAAGGAAAGAATGAGCAGAAACAAAAGGAAAACATATGTGTGTGTGTATGTATGTGTGTATATATATATATGGGGAGGGGGGAGGACATAACTCAGTGGTAGAGTGCATGCTTAGCATGCACGAGGTTCTGGGTTCAATCCCCAGTACCTCCATTTAAAAAAAAAAAAGTAAATAAAATAAAATAAAACCCAATTACCTCCCCCCACCAAAAAAAAAAAAAAAGGATACTTGTTCTGGCTTCAAATCATACTAGTATTTTTGTTAAAGATTTCTGATTAAATTACAAACCTTTATAAAACTGACAATATGTTTATTAACTAAAAGGCAGCCTAGCTGAGGTCAATAATGGTTTGTAAATCAAAATATACAGCAGAGGTAAGTAGCAGAAGTCTTCTGAAGCACTAGTATGAATGGGCCTAACTAGCAATTCACCAATGACCAGTTTAAGGCCCCTTGCCACACGAAAGTTTGATGAGGATACTACATAGAAAACAAAAAGAGAAAGCAAGATTCCACTGCTCTATTTACAGGTAACTTCCAGTAGTCAGTGATGGTTAGCATGGCACCAAAGACCAGGTACTTTGAAAAAGGCATCATGAAACGAGCTAATTACCATTTTTCATCACAACTGAAGCCATAACCGACAATACTATACACTAAACGCTGATGGTCATATACATATAGACATAAGCTGCTAGGATTTTTACAAGTAAATATAAATTTTAGGGCTTAAATTTTCACAAGACTTTTTGTTGTTATTATTTTAAGCAAAATATAGTCACAATCTAAATACAAATGTACATGCACAGAGAAATGTCTGGAAGAATATATGGCAGGCTCTTAATAGTAATTGTCTCTGGGTAGTAGGATTTTGGCTGATTTTTTTTTTTTTTCTTTTTTGCCTGTGGTTTCCAATTTGACTACAATTTATGTGAGTGATTTAAAACCTTTACAAGTCCTATGAACCAGAACATCTTTCAATGATACAGAAAATATCAGTAATTAGAACAATACCTTATAGTGATCAAGTCAATAACTGAAATTATCGTTAAAATATTAAACTGATGTGACAACTACATGCATTATTAATTTATCAAGTACAAATTTTGCTTATTAATTTCAGTCATCTCACAGTTTTCCAAATGAACATTTAAAAAATCTCCAGCAGACAACTCTAAAGCCAAGTTTCTCAGTCTTAACAAGGATGTTACTTTGTTGTGAGGGACTGTCCTGTACGTTGTAGGATGTTTGGTGGCACTCCAGACCTCACCCACTACATGCTACCAGCACCTCCTTCTTGTTTGTGACAAGCAAAAATGTCTCTAGACCTTGCCAGTGTCTCCTGGGAGACAAGATCACCCCTGGGTGAGAATCATTGCCCTAAAGTAACAACAGACAGGTCAGTCTTTAAGCAATTGATTTTGCTCTAGATAATCTGCATCGATTGGCCTATTGCTCAGGATAGCTTGTCAGTCATAGGAAGTAATTGAAGCTTGGTTACTGCTTGTCCAAGCCTATGACGGATAACCTTTAGATCATAATAATTACCTGATAGCTGCTTCCCCGGAAATGAAATAGCTGTCCTTCTACATTGAACTCAGCATAGAAAACTAGGGAATAATATATATTTACCACTAAACATAAAATACCAAATAAGGTAGAGAACAAGAAAGGACTTCTTTAAATGTGAAAGGCCACGCATTAGCAAAACAATAAGCAGACCCAGTTTGCACGTGACTTCTTTGATGCCTTCTTTAAATCAGAAAGAATAAATGCCGTTCTCCTCTGTGCTCAACAGTCCTTTATATATACACGTATAGTATTTTATTAGTAGTATTTGTTCCTTTGGCAGCCTTTCTCACTGGAATGTGAGCTCTAGAGGGCCAACATTTTGATTTTCTTCATCTTTGCTGATTTGGTTCATGCATTGTTACAGTAATTCATTAAGTGATTCATACAGGTCCTTAGTGATTAGCACCACAGTAGGTTAATTATAGTGCTGGTCACTGAGGATATGAAGATGATCACAGGATAAAATGTGCTAGGATGGAGGTAGGAAAGCACACACAAGGGGTTATCTAGGCCGAAGTTGGAGAGCAGGGAGGGCTTAGATGAAGTGACTTGGAACAAGTTGGGAAAGCAACTGGCAAGGAAGTGGGGGGAGGAGAGAGAGAGGGGGTGGACCTATCAGGCAAAAGGAGCTCTATGGGCAGGGTTTCAGGGAGAGTCCCGCCTCCTACTGCCTGGTACAGGAGCTAGGACATCTTCACTGATAAACAAATGAGGATGAAGCAGAAAGAAGAAAAACTCAGCAGGCTGAGAAGGTGGTACCAGTAGCATCAGCCTCTGGGATCTTCCCACTCAGGTTGTATCTGGGAGGCTTTGATAACAATCAGTAGCTCTGGCCAATTTCAAGGCCAATGGAAAAGGTCAGCTTGTATACCTTGCTGCTTATCTTATAACTTCTCTACTTCCTGGTGTTCAGAGGTAATTCAATAATAACTTATTTATGGGAATGCTTCCTTGAGAAATTCTACGAGAGGTGTTATTGCTAGAACTAAAGATATTGCATTTTGTTTCCTGGTTCTAGTTATTACTAGACTTTAATAAGAAAAGTAGGCATTGAACTGATTTTGTTAATATTTTCAGTGTTAGCTATTACATTGTCTTCGATCTCTAAAGGGCAAAATCCTGCTTGCCATAAACAATTCTGACAACTTTTAGACATATTTTTAGAAACGCTTATGAGATCTTACAATTTTATATTATTAGTCTAAAATGCGTACACATTTAAAAACCATTTATACCAGTAGGCATTTGTATCATGTTGGGAAATGTGAGTTTTCTTTAAATCATGTATGCCATTATTACATATTCCTTTAGTAACCTATAATATTTAGCTTTTTTATACAGGGAGCAATCGTATCAGAAAAATAGGACATCTACTTCTGGCCCAAAGTAAATAGTCAAATAGAATACAACAGTAGACAGGTGACATTTTTTTCTAAAGAAGAATTCAATGATGTCTGTATAACACGGTCAAGTCTGTTCTCTGGCACAGCTGGGGAATGCAGTATTCCGGTCAAATATTCTGCTTAATAGAGTTACCGTATATTTTACATGGATTGCCTATTTTCAAAGAGTTGCAATAGCTCAAAATAAACCTAAGGCTAGGCAGCCAGGGTGGTCCCAGCTGAGCTCAAAGGGAATTATCTGGGTGTGTGTGATTAAATAGAGGGAACTGGTGGCCCCTTAGGGCTCTATCTGCATGAAAGGATTTATGCTGGTACTTTATTTATCCCTGGCTTCTAGGAAAAGGAAGAAACCTGCCTAGGTGCCTGAGCATAAGGGAGAAAGGAGGGCAGTGGAGGGGGTTATGGTCTTAGCATCCCCTTTAGGTCTCTAGGACTTGGGAAAAAAAAAAAAAAATTAAGCCTCCAAGGAGAAAGGGATCAGAAGAGAAAGAAACTGTTTCTAAGAAGGGTCCGGTGAAACATGGCTACCTCTGCACTGAGCATAACCCCCGTATACTACTGCAAGGAATGGTGGGAAAATTGGAGCAGTAGGAGACTGCAACCTCGGCCCGGATGTGGGCATTACCATCGAGGACAAATCAAGCAGCTTTGCCAGCAAAAGGCATTTAGCAGAGGGGGAACGGGAGCTGCAGGGGACAGGGAAGGCAGGACTTTTTCTATTCTATTCAATGCTATATTCTCATCAGCCTCGAATAGCAGGCACTCAAATATTTGCGGGCAAATGGCAAGTAATGACTATAGAGGACACGTTTTTGAGCCCATATGAGATGACTTCAGCTATACTTGTGGGAGTGGAGACTACAGGGAGCTTCAATCCTGCCAATGGGGGTAAAGAAGAGACAATGGGATATCTGGATTATTGTTACTAGGGTAAACCTGATGTGAATTCCCAGGTATTGAGACTTGGAGACAGCTTACAAATGAAACTATACCATTCAAGAGGCACATCAGGGTCTTCCCCGTTTCTCGAGGGCATCTTCATAAAATTAATTACCATTTTACCAGCAAAGCAAAGATGCATCAACTTTTGAGGCATCTAATGGAGATTTTGGATGATGGAATTCTAGATAAGGGAGTTTATATCACTGATTAAGATTTTTTTTTGTTAAAGAATGTATTTGGTTTCTTCCATAAGTCCATCATTTTTATAATATCGCACTGAAGTTTCCTTTAAATGTCAAGTGCTTTGTGAATTGAAGGCTTAAAAATGTGTCAAAATAGCTTAGTCTTCTTGGATCAGGAATTATATACACAATCTTTTTATGCAAAAACTCATCCTCGTTGCTTTAAAGGCAAATTGCCTTTAATGAATGAATAAAATGTTCTATATATTATCAATTTAGTCTTTTGAGTCTAACTAAATGCAGATGCTCACCTTGGTTTCCAATTAGACTTAGACATGACTGAGGCTTTGTAAAGAAGGAAGATGGCTTGACGAAAATGAGAGCTTCTCAAAATTAAGTATCTCCATGAGCCAAAATAGCTACAAGGAGCTGTCAAACAAGAGTAGATTTTTATTTTAAATAGAAGTGTAGATTTTAAAGGAACAATTACTTAAGATAGAAGGAAGAAACTCCTTAACTGAGAATTAAGACAAGAGTGACCTTGGTTGTCGTAACTCCCATACTAGGTAGGGGTGCAATTAACATAAGATGATAGTCACATATCTGCCTCCAAGCTTTCCATTTAGTTTCGATACTGTGCTCCTGAAGTTTCTCTCTGTTCTAAGAGGCTCAGGTCCTCTCTTTCTGTGGCTTCCACTGTCCATACTTGACTTTTCCCAGTCTGGGAGGAGAGCTCACACTGAGTGATTTTGGCTCATTCAGCCAATCTTAGGATGGCCTGGGCTTTAAGTCATTTTAGTTCTTTTGATTTTGTAAACCATTTTAATTGTAAATAGTTTAGATTTTATCCTGAGGACACAAGTCATTAAAGAATCTTAAGTGAGGAAAGTAACCATTATCCTGTTTGTTTAAGTTTCACTATAACGTGGTGAATGGATTAGAAGTTAGAAATGGTAAGAGAAGCAGACACAGACACCAGTCAGGACATCATTGTAGCAGTCCAGCTGACAGATGGTGGAAATCCAGAACTAAAGCAGCGTCAGTGGGCTTGGAGAGAAATAGGTGGATTCAAAAATATTTAGGAAGTAGAAGCAACAAGACTGAGCCATGGCATAAAACACCATGATGTACAGATATCACTTAGCTTCCTGACACTTAGCCATTTTCATTCTCATCTAAGAGCTGTTCAAAAATGGTTAAGGTCCTGATTTTTAAAACAAATTGTCGAAGTTTATTTACCAGATGAGCAGTAGCAAATACTTATTTTGTTGAGGGGAAATCTGCTAGCATGATTAATAGTAATGGTAACATTTTCTTCTTGAGTTATATCAATGAATCTAATACTCCTGTAAAGCCTTGTTCCTCTACTTCTAGTATATGAGATACAGAGTGAGGACGCTCACACACAAATATTTATTGAGTGCCTGGGTGACAGATTGTTCTTTAAAAAACAAAACCAAACAAAAACACACAGAAGCAGCAGGAAACTGACAGATTTGAAAGAGAAAAAAAATTTTTTCTATAATTTATTTGGAGCTATGAAAGTTATTGAAGTATAATACTTGCCATGGACACTTTTCCAACCGCTGAAATTAATTTGTATGCCTAAGCAAGACACCGCATGGTGGTGAAACATAGAAAGTTCACTGATTTTGAATATTCTATTCAAAACAGAATATTCTATTCAAAATATCTTGAAAGAAAAAAGACTGTGTAGTCAACGATTTGAACTATGAGAATGACTGAAGCATGAAGAAGAATAAGCAAAAGAGATGTTTTGATATTACATAAATATGGAATTTAATTTTCTTCCGCAAAATATTCAACTTAAATTTAGGGATTACTAATTAATCTTGCTTATATTATAAGCAGTTTTTAAAACTCTATTGCTCTCAGAGAAGCTCACTAGAAAGAGAGTCCCAACTCTGAATTTAGAAATGTTTCCAATTACATGTATCATCACGGCCAATATATAGGACATTCAACTTGAATATTTTAAATATCCTTATTAGTTGAGTAATATATAATATGGATGGCATGAATAATTTATAGAGCAGCATCTCATAGAGATTACCCAGTTCTGCTTTCATTAATTTGACTGTGATTATTTTGAAAAGGGGCTTAATCCATACTGTCAACCCTTTTTGTTTATTTCCATTTGTACCATCCTTTAGAGGATATCTCTCTGAGGAAGATTTTCTTGGTATCTGCATTTTGTTTATGTTACACATGCCAAATAGATCTCCCAAGATGAAACTCCTAGCTCATTTGGAAGTAATTTTTGGTAGCACATGAATCAGAACTCTTATTTTCTTCTCAGCACTACTGGTATTTTATTGCTTCCATCTATAGTCCAATATGCTTTTAAGTGCCAAGAACCCTGAGGCCAAACACACAAAGCGCTAAGAAAATGGGAACTTCTGGCGATTACAACTTTAGTCTCTCTTTCAGGGTTCTTCCTTCCCCTGGGAGACTGAAATCACTTCAAGCTCACTATGAAACCAGGACATGGTGAGCACAGATGATTGACTGAAGTTGGCGATGTTGATTTAGGAGTCTTCGGCTTATAGGTCAGGTGTAAAACCCTTAAACCTGCTTGTCAAAGTCAGTCTGTCAAACTCCTATGGATTATTTCCAGACTCTGCCCAAATGTCACTTTCTGTATGCAGGCTTCTCTGGCCAGCTCAGGCAGGGTGAGGCAGTTCCTCCTTTGTATTATTACAGCACCCTGACATATTCCAACAGCAGCACTTAGCAAACTATATTGCATTTGTCCATCTCCCTCCACTCACGGAGAGAAACTATTCTCTTCCTTTTGTCTCTGGACTAGAGCATTACTAAAATCAAGTTGGTTCTCAATAAGTAATAACTGAATGGACAGGCAGAGAACGGCTAATAATACTCTCCACCTGCTTAGCTTAGGTTATGAGGTGTTTTCACATCGTGGTGAGGAAGACATGGCAGAAATTATCACCTATGTTTTGTAAAGGAGGGAACTGATGCTCAGAGAGGTTATATGACCGACCCAAGTTCAAAGCAGCTAACAAGTTGCACATCTACTTCTCATGCCAGCGAGTGGATAAAGATTTGTAAAGAGAAGAGGTAGCAGTCATATTCTGCAGGGCAGACGGAAACTATTAGCCAAGACACAGCGTAGGAGCCAGTTAGTTGCTTTGAAAGCTCCAAAACTCTTAGCGGGTTCTTGAGAAGTTAACTTAAATGCACACAAAACCGAACTTCAGAATGTCAACTTATTTACAATGAGAATGCTTTGTGACAAATAATTTCCCTGTACTTGAGCTACACCCACAGTGAATCCAGTAGATAAAAAATACATCTTTTGTATCTCTGTAATACAAATGGCTCTCTCTGAAATTCCTGCCGTGACTCAGACTCTAAAGAGGAATAAGTTCTTAGAGGTCTTAGTGTAATCCCTTCATTTTACTAACTAACTAGCTGGTTAATTAACTGGAAAGATAAATGACTTACCCAATCACATAGCTTGTTTGGGACAGCACCAGGACACAGAATCACTTCTTAATGATACTATCCTTACATTTTTTTAAGCAAGTTATAATTGAGAAGTAATGTAAGTATAGTTCTTAGCAAGCCTTCTAAGTATCTGGCTAATATAACTAAACATAGGCTGTCACACAGGAATTGTCCTTAAATGCTACTGTGTCCATGTGTAATTGGGGAGATAGTGGGGCAGGGGGGAGCACATAATATGACAGACAGTGTTTTAGGATCTCATCCATGTTAAAACAAGATACTTTTTAATAGAGGTTAACAATATTAATTATATTGATTTATCTCTATCCACCCATAAACATTGATGCTACCAAAAAAAAATTCTTGGATTTTATCTTTTCCCTTTGTCAATCGAAGTGTATTTTCTAGTCCCCATGTGTTTTCAACAAACTTCTTTTTTACTTTTGAAAGTAATCAAAGTAATTATAACTTGGGTGTGTTCCTATGTTCATGTCATATTTGTAACTTCTAAGTTTTGAAAAAATCACTCATTGCCAGTAGAACACTTTTACTACTTATTGACCATGTAAAAAAGTTAAATATATGTGTCCGTTAAGGAGCAAAGACAAACATAATCTAATATTCTCAGCAAAAAAAAAATAAGATAAACGATCATATTTAGGAAAGTTTTTGGTTTAGCTTCTATTACCAAAGCTGGGGTGTGCTCTGGGTCATATGTCCTACCTGAGTAGATGAAAGCAAATGTTTTCCACAAGTGTATTTGTACCTCACAGACTGCAAGTCACACCAAAATCAAATGATTTCATGGGGCAACACCATCAATTAAGAGAAAGAGCCTTGGAGGGGAGGATATAGCTCAGTGGTAGAGCGCGTGCTTAGCATGCATGAAGTCCTGGGTTCAATCCCCAGTACCTTCATTAAATAAATAAATAAATAAACCTAATTACCTCCCCCTTTTAAAAAAAAGACAGAGAGAGCGTGCCTTATTTAGCAAATAACTGCTTTGGGGGATAGAAACAGGCCTCAAACTACAATGAATTAGCTTGCTAATTGATCTTCCTGCTGGGGATGATTGTTAGAATTCCTTCTTTAAAACACAGGAACCTTTACCCGTTCGATATCAACCTTTGTGCATATGCTTCTGCTACTTTCATAATCAGAGCCGGTCCTCTTCTATGCCTCCACTGAATGCAGGGAAGCACTTGCACAGCACTGAGACAACACAGCTTTTGCTTTCCTCTGGCATCGTAACTGGCACCCTGATGGTCAACCTCCAATTAAATGCTAATGTTTACTGTTATCCCCACCACTTACAGATTGTGAAACAAGAACCCACATTCTGAAAGAAACTTGAGGTAGTCAAGGTCATTTACATAGTCCAACTGAGAATCACTTTCTCATCTAGACTATGAGAGACACTTGTTCATAAATCACAGCATTTATAACGTACTGAGTAGAAGACGATTTTAGATGCTAATTTTTAAGCTAGGTCAAATTATAATATCATGCTGTATAAGAAAAAAACAGGGTCGTTTAAGTACCAATTCATTCATTTGCTATAAAATTTCAGCAGAAAAATTCCCATGTATACCCAAAGTTGAAGATAATTCACTCCATTATGCATTAAGCCAGCCAACAATTTTTATCCATGTCACAGGCGTAAAATATCTGTCAATTCCTGTTAAGGGACTATAACATGAAATCAATATGGTCAGTAGATACATAAAATAAAATGCCAATAGAAATTATTTAAAAACAAAAGTAATAGGCCTTGCGATGCTTTAAGATGTATTACTCACCAGAAACAAAGTTCGGAAGTTGCTGAGATCACCGAAAAATTCTTCTATGCTCACTGTCTTAGAGTCAAAAACAAAGTATTCTCCAAGATTCTCATAGAGCTTTACCATGTTGTTGTGCATGGTGAACAGTTTTTCATACTGGTCTCTGGCGCTCTTTGTAAAGCTGTAGCTTTCTGTTAAGGAACATGACCCAATAGTACTTCAAAGGCAATCAATCACTAGATGTCAACACTGAATTACACCATCATTTCTGTAAACAGTTATGTATTAGTTTGCTAAGGTTGCCATGATGGGATACCACAGACTGGGTAATATAAACCACAGAAATTATTTTTTTCACAGTTTAGGAGGCTAGCAATCCAATACCAGGGTGTTGGCAAATTTGCTTTCTTCTGTGGCCTCTCTCCTTGGCTTGCAGATGGCCACCTTCTTGCTGCGTCCTTACAGAGCGGTCCCTCTGTCTCTGTTGTCTGTGTCCTAATCTCCTCTTTTATGAGGACACATGCATACTGGATTAGAGCCTAACCCAAGGACCTCGTTTGAACTTAATTACCTCTCTAAAGGTCCTATCTCCAAATACAGCCACATTCAGAGGTTCTGGGGATTAGGGCTTCAACATACGAATTGCAGGGTGGGAGGGGTGCACACTTCAGCCCATAACAACTGGCTAGAGTCATTATATTGGCTAGTGAGTTTTGAAAATCTATAAATTAGGCAGAACGATTTAATGTATAACCAAGAACATGTTTGCTAAAACATGTGTGTTAAATGAAAGCACAGAAGTATAAATACCAGAAAACTGCCTCCTATCTTTTTATAAACAAGATAGAGTAGAAACCAACAGCAACAAAAAACTTCAGGAAAAAAGTATACATTGTTTTAATACACATATTCTATATAGATGGAGCAGTTACAGTGTATTCTATACCTAGGTTGTGCATATATGTGTGTTTATATACATACACACATACACATATATATATACACACATACACACATACACACATATATATACATATACACATATATCCCATATGAGGAGAGAAAGGGAGAAGATGGGAAGGGAGGGAGAGGCATAGAGAGGGAACAGGAAGGAGAGGAAGAGGGAAGAAGGGAGAGGTGAGAGAGAGGGAGAGATTCTCCCGTAGCTCGGGAACCTTAATGACTCAAAGGGCTTGTTAAAACCCAGAATGCTTTTGCTGAGCCTGAGGATTCGAATTTCTTTTTACTTTCTTTCATTTCATTGAAGTTTAGTTGATTTACAATGTTGTGTTAGCTTCTGATGTACAACAAAGTGATTCAGTTATACATATATGTTTATTCTTTTTCAGATTCCTTTCCCTTTTAGGTCATTACAAGATCTTGACTATAGTTCCCTGTGCTATACAGTAGGACCTTGTTGTTTATCTATTTTATATATAGTAGTTTGCATCTGCAAATCCCGAACTCCTAACTTATCTCTCCCCCGCCTTTCCCCTTTGACAACCATAAATTTGTTTTCTTTGTCCGAGTCTGTTTCTGTTTTGTAAATGAGTTCATTTGTGTCAATTTTTTAGATTCCACATATAAGTGATATCATATGATATTTGTATTTGACTAACTTACTTCACTTAGTATGATAATCCCAAGGTCCATCCATGTTGCTGAAAATGACATTATTACATTCTTTTTTATGGCTGAGTAATATTCCACTATGTATATATACCAATTTTTTTTATCAGTTCATCTGTTTATGGACATTTAGGTTGCTTCCATGTCTTAGCTACTGTAAATAGTGCTGCTATTGAACATTGGGGTGCGTGTATCTTTTCAAATTAGAGTTTTCTCCAGATATATGCCCTGGAATGGGATTGCTGGGTCATATAGTAAATATTTTTACTTTTCTTAGGGAACTGAGGATTATAATTTCTAACAAGTTCCTGGCTGATGCTGAGGCTGCCAGGCCAGGACTACATTTTCAGTAGTATGCTCTAGGAAAGTATTTAGCCCAAAGTTAATTACATCAATGTTTAAAAATTTTTATCCAAAAAGGTGATAACATCAACAACCACTACCAAAGCATTAAATGAACCAGATATACATATAAATGTGTCTGACTAAATGTATCTCAGTATATGTAAATTTACACTTACACAAAGAAATTATCAACTTTATTCCTAATTATAGAAGATGTAGATAAAGAAAATTCTCTCTTTAGGTGACACAGAAATATAAAAACATAAGTAAACTACTATTTCCAACAACTCAGTATGATGACCATTTGGGACCACCTCCTTCTGGTCTTTCTTCTATGGCTAGTAACTTTTGAATGTTAATTAGTAAGACTGCTTCAGAGAAAGGTAAGTGGGCTAACCATGTAGAATAGAAAAGGAACCAAATCTACCTTTTAAGAGAAGAGTTAAATCTATTAAAAATCAATAATGATCACAGAAGTAAAATATCTTTCAATGCAAAGGTACTAGACTTGGAATTGTAAAGAAGAGTAATAGCACAGTTTGGGGCATGATATTTTAAGATCCACTACAGTGTATTGATATTTTGTGACAGTTTTATTTTATCAGGCACTGATAACTGTGTCTTGAAATGCTTGATTTTATAAAATTTTCTGAATTCTTCAAGTGTGTTTCATCATAACCTGGGGCCAAATTTATTTTCCATGGGAACTTAGCTCTGGTTTCACAATGGAAGTCAGTGGGGAAATCAGACCATTTCTGGAAAATTACTTTGCAGCTGACACTCATGGGGTACAGCAGGATTTTAAAAGTGAGATGCCCCCCTTCCTACATGCTTTCTTATGCTACTTAAGTATTAGCATTCACATTGGCAACACAACAACCTCTTCCCTGCTAACCAGTGACATTAAATCTTTCAACCCTCCAGTCCATTTTGATGTCAATAGACCTGAAAGAATTAATGCATTTCTGACTTGACTTTCTTTTTACCAAGAAAAGGGTTGTATGTAATGCTGCATATATATTCTGATTTTACCTCTGAGAATAACATAGTTTTGATTTGTAAGAAAGTGTTAAACATCCTGTTTAAGAGTTGCAGAAATAAGACAATACTCTTCATTTCTTAGCACAAAATGAAAGTGAGATTTTTGTTTTCTAGTCTCTCTTCCCTAAATAAAACAGGCTCATGCCAGAGACTTGCTAAGCAGAAACATTTTGCAAAGGTCACTTACTTGTACTCTATTTGCAGCAAGGTGCTAAACTGTTTGTGTATTTCAGAAGGTGCAACAGCTGTACAACACAGAGAAAAAGCCAAAGATAAAAAAAGGCAAAACACTGTACATTTCCCATTTATCACAACACAATTTTTCACCAACTAAAATATGCCCATGTGGTGCTACACAATTTCATAAATTTGCTCTCCTAGAAGAAAAACTGATTTCAGAAATTCTGTCTGTGTACCGAAGTGAGAAAATGTTTTAAAATTCTGGGAAAGGTTTATCTTAGAAATAACAAATGGAAAGCAGCCCGATCTGCAAGTCCCTCACTTATCTTCACAACGATTACTCTGTAAAAGGCATGGACGGCATGAGTCAGCACTGAAATCTTTCACAATTGCAACCATGTCACCAAATCCTACTTGGGACTGCAGGTGACAAAGAGCTAGATGCCATCATTCTTTTCTACTTCTGTATTTCATTTAAGACTTTTTTTTTTTCAGCACAGCCATCACTAAATACAAGATACTGGTTAGTATTATGCTAAGCATTGTGCTTGATACAATGATCATTAAACCCTAATCCAGACTCTGAAGCAGTTTATAATCTAACATTACAAATAATTCTACTATTGTTATCAGTTGTTGCCCCAGAATCATCCCCCTGCCTCTCCGTAGAATAGAAGCCAATTACTCTTATCTGAGTTTTCTAAGTTTCAGGAGGAAGCTGCAAAGAAAATAAAGAAAAAAAATATAAAAGGTTAGAATCAACTTGGCCCAAGATGGAGGAAGATTTGACTTCCAGCAGAACTTGAACCTAATTATATGCTCACTGGCTCACTGTAATGTATTAGTATGCAAAATGACACACCTATCAGTGACATGACAGTTGACGATTGCTATGACAACAACCGGAAAAGGACTGAAAAGGAGAGTTGCATTAGGTCTGGGTCTAAACCACACCCCTGTTCTTGGATAACTCATGAATACTCCTCCCATGCTTTCCAATTCCCTCCCTTTTATCTCAACCCTCTTATATATTTGATGACTCCACCCGAATTTGGTTGAGAAGTTGATTTGTGAACTGCATTGCTGCTTCTCCATTCTTTGGCCATTGAATAAAGCCTGTGTTCTTCTAGTCTCAGCACTGGTTTCGTGACTGGCTGCATGAATGTGATCAGAAAAAGCACCTCTCTGGCCCGGACAGGGGGTCTCGGCCTAGGCTAGGACCTGACTAATTTGGTAACACTACCATCAATTTGCATTTGTACAAGATTTTACCATTTACGCTATATTTTTCCTTCCACTATGTCCCACGTTCTTCATAACAACCTTAACAAAAAGGCAGAGAAATCCCACTACTCCAATCTTTAGAGTTGTGCAAATTAGATAGAAGGCACTTATCCTCTAAGGTTAGAATGTGGCAAAGGGGACCAGATGTGCCACCCCAAAATATATCTCTATGGCACAGATTATTTTGAGCTGATTGAGAAATAGCAGACACTGGGAAAGCTCTGAAAAGAGTAAGTTACCCTTTGGAAAGGGAAATTTCCGTTTGTAAAGGAAACCTCTATCCGTAAGGGTATCTTCCTCTCTGTACCAAGAAGAGAAGGATGACTAAGTCACAAGAAGATCAAGGGTATCAAGACTATGACTGGTGAAGCTGCAGATTTAAATCTGCATAACAAAACTTACCCTTGTCTATGGTGTTTTCCTGGTAACCCCCACTCCCCCATAATGGGTGTCCTCACACCATTCTTTTGTCTTTAGCTGGAGATGGTATTTAAACCGGTGGCTTATGTACTTTGGGGAGTTACTCATTTTTACCTGGATATCTTCCATGTACACATGAGATGTACATGTTAGTTAACTTCTGTCTGATTTTCTCTTGTTAGTCCGTCTTTTATTATGGGGTGGGGGGATAGAGCCTCAGCCAAGAACTCAGAAGAGTAGAGAAAAAATGACTTTTCCTCTCCTACATCATGATAGTCTCTTGCATAATACTAGTCTAATGTTCTTTCCATATGGTAGAAGTGTATTATTTATAATGACAATGACAACTCATATTCTTAATGCAGCATTCACCCCTCTGTCCTCCTTTTGCTGTCTTGGCCACATCTGAAACATTTAGCCACTTAGTTTCTCTGACACACACCCTCATGTTTAAAATGTTTTTTCTCTTACTTCCCCTCTACTTCTCTGGCAACTTCTGTAAAATGTTAGAGCACCCTAAGGGCTTGGTCCTGAGTCCTCCATCGATGTAGTCTATCTAATTGACCTCAGCAATTCACATGACTTTAAATATTATCTATACTGATGACTCCCAAATTATATTTGTAGCTCCAATCTCTCCCCTGAGATACTATGATTTATGATCAACTGTCTATTTGTCATCTCTACTTAAATGTTTTTTTCTTTTACTTTTTTTTTTTTTTTTGGTTTCTTTGGTGGCATCTATTGGTATCTCAAAGGCAAATCCTCTCCTGAAAATCCTCTAATAGTTTCCCACAATATATGGAATAAAATCCAATTTCCTTCTCAGGGTTTATGAGGCTCTACATGATCTGGCCTCTACCCACCTCTGCAACCTAATCTCATCCCATTTTCCCTCTTAAGCACTTTGCCTAGCCTCGTTAGCCTTTTTTTTCTCAAGCTCTCATACCCAACTCAGGACCTTTGCACTTGCTCTTCATTCTGCCTAGAGTGTTTCTTTTCCACCAAGTCATTCAGTCTCAACTCAACTGTCACCTCTTCAGAGAGGCTTTCCCCAACCATCCAATCTAAAATATCCACTCCCATCACTATTACTCTGGCCTATTTTATTTCATTCTGAGAACCTATCACAATTGGACATTATCTCTTTTATCTACCTGTTCATTGTCTATCTTTCCCCACTTAAAAATACAGCTCAGGAGAGTAGACCTTGCCCATCTTGTTGACCACTGACCCGTCAGCACTTAGAACAGTCCCTGATACGTAGCAGAAATACCAGCAGTGACAAAATAACTAAAATCAGCAATAATAATGATCATTAAACCTAATCTTTCTTTCTTTTTTTTCTTTAACTTTCTCTGTGGGAGGCACTGTGGAATGTTTTCCATTAATCAATGCAATTAATCTTCACAACAGCTTTCTGAGGTACAAATTTACCCAAGATCACACAGCTGGTAAGTCCCACTAATGGGAACAGAGAATGGGTCCGAACTCATATTCTTAACCACTCTGCTATAGTTTCTCAAGAAATATTTGGTGAAGGAGTAAAGTCATTATAACACCACACTGGAAGACGAGTCATGGGGTTGATTTGGGTACTTGGGAAACTAAAACCCCTCTTATAAATCTTAAGAGAAACCAATTTCACAACAAACCTTATTTATAGAGTATTTTATAGTACTATTTCTCTGTATTTGAGAAAAAAATTTAATCCCCTATTTTCATCAATCTTGACATTTTAAATACATTTTTAAAAAGTAGGCTTCAATCATATTAATTTTATTTTAAAGCTGTGCATGCAATAGAGAATATATATTTATCACTAGAAGGATGGGCTGCTTAAGTTTGTATATTTAGACCCAAATGCTGCCCTAGTAGATACTTAGTAGATAAAATTTCAAACTGGGTATTTTATTTATCTCTTATATTAGAGAACAGAAATTAAGAATATGCTTTAAAGGAATTAAGTCTTAAAGTTATCTTCTGGGATGCCTGGTCAAGAACTCATTTATTCTAAAATATATTTTATGAAAGGGTAATTGGTGGCTCATGTGCAGTTTTCATCCGAGAAACCGAATGCCACTTTCTTGTTATATAGACACAAGGCATCCTTAGAGGACCTACAGATTTCTGGTCTACTCACCATATAAAGTGGGTAGAATGGGACTGTGCCTATGGACAAAGGGGAGAAAGCAGAGATACGAACTGGGCTGCTGCTCCTCACTTGGCAAGATTTCAGATTGACTCTAGCAGGGACTTTAGAAAATGTGTTGTAGACTCTTGTGCTAGACTTCTCTGGGCCAGGCAGCCTGCCCTTAGCTGGGTTTTGAGAGCACTGAAGGAGAAGCCGGTGGCCATGTTCAGGGTGAACTAGGAAGGCCGGTTCCGGGCACCCTGTGTAACTATTGCCAGGAGCTCTTCTGACGCTGTTCCCTGAGGAATCATTGAACAGAATGCCAAGGGCAGCAGGAAAAGGCCATTTGCTCCTGAGTGCTCGGATTTCTTGGCCTTTGGTGCCACAGGAGATGGTGACCATGACTGTAATGGCACCACAGAATAAAGCACTTTGGGGAAGATGATTAGATTATTCTGGGACCAAAATGTAGAGTGACCTTTTCCCAGTGGCTTACGCAACCCTTGGGAGTCCTTGAAATATTTTGAGAGCAGAACCCTGGGAAAACAATGGACTTTCCAACATGAGGCTCAAAGATAGGGGTAATCTACAGTAATTTATATCCTAAGAGATATATAACCTTAAAGTGGTAAAGTGGGCATTATCTAATACATATAAACTTATCAAATATAAGGGGAAAAAACAATTTAGAGCAATTTTCCTCTTACTAGTTGATTTTCAAATTCCTGGTTCTACAAAGACACACATTTTTGAATTTTCCAACTTAGAGGTTATTCAAAATAACTGTGAACTAAAGTTACATCATCTTCTAAGAGAAGTGTTCACTGCAGGCTTTATAAACTAAAATGTCGTCAGCATTTTAAAAAGCTAGGAGGTAAAATGTTAACCTTTTAAAAGTATTATTAATTTTAAACCATGTGATCCCAGTCAGAAATCTGGAAACTTCATTTATAAAACATATATTGTAAGTCCTACAGAGCCTTTTTACATTAACTCATTTGAAAATCTGACATAGGGAAGCAGTCTTCACAATTACTTGGGTATTTGCATGCTACATAGAATTGTCTAAAGCTTTCCTCATCTATGCTTTTGTGTGACTATATACAGATTTATAGATAATATTCTTTACTAATATAATAATAGCATGGACTTAAAATTCAACCTGAAATAGCTGTAATTCACCTATAGGCATGTATTCAAATAGGAAACATTCTTTTCTTTATACTTTCATGTATATTATATATAGTTTTAAACTTTTTCCAGGAGTTATAACTACCTGCCTATAAATTGATTGAAGGTAGCTGTTGTAACCCTTGCCCTCTAACTGGTACACAGCTGATGGGGTTCAGGGCACACTATCCCAAAATACGGCACTGTGGCATATTAAAAACTTCAAGCTGAAGGAATTTGAGAAATTGGAAGACGTAGGAAGGTCACTGACCTTCCCCCTGCTCTTCTCCCCTGAAGCGGGTCAGAAAAGCCCCATGTGAGAGATAGCTTCCCTATACCCGAAAGGAAGGAAAAACCTCATCTCCAAGACAGAGGGGCAGCAAGAAGAAACTGAACGAACAGCCCTTTCTCAATTCCTCCCAGTTTGCTACACTTCATACTTTTCGCCCTACCATATCTTTCCGTGACTTTCCACTCTTTATCAAACCTAGCATACACACCAGTCAGAATGGCCATCGCCAAAAAGTCAACAAATAAATGCTGGAGAAGGTGTAGAGAAAAGGGAACCCTCCTGCACTGTTGGTGAGAATGTAAATTGGTGCAGCCACTATGGAGAACAGTATGGAGGCTCCTTAAAAAACTAAAACCGAATGATCCAGCAATCCCACTCCTGAGCATATTTCCGGAGGAAACTCTAATTCAAAATGACACCTGCACCCCAATGTTCATAGCAGCACTATTTACAATAGCCAAGACATGGAAGCAACCTAAATGTCCACTGACAGATGACTGGATAAAGAAAATGTGGTACACACACACACACACACACACACTGGAATACTACTCAGCCACAAGAATGAAATAATGTCATTGTCAGCAACATGGATGGACCTAGAGATCAGCATACTAAGTGAAACCAGTCAAAGATAAATATCATATTAATTAATTATATGTGAAATCTTAAAAAATGATACACATGAATTGATTTACAAAACAGAAATAGACTCACAGACATAGAAAACAAACTTATGGTTTCCAAAGGGGAAAGGTGGGAGAGGGATAAATCAGGAATCTGGGATTAGCAGATACAGATATACACTATTATATATAGAGTAGATAAATAATGAGGACCTACTGTGTAGAAAAGGAAACTATATTCAGTATCATGTAATAACATACAGTGGAAAAGAATCTGAAAAAGAATATATTTAATATGATATATATATAATGTATATGTGCATAACTGAATCACTTTGCTGTACACCCGAAACTAACACAATTTTGTAAATCAGCTATATTTCAATTAAAAAAACAAAAACTAACAAACAAAAACCTGGCATAAAAACACTCAAGTTTAACCATTTCTTTGGGTCTCTCTTTCCTAGTGAAGGCTTCCGTGCCATGTAAAACTTATACTGAATATATTTGTATGCTTTTCTCCCTTTAATCTTTGTCAAGTTAGTTTTCAGACCCACCCAGGGACCTTATGAGGGCTGGGGAAAACTTTTTCCTGCCCTGTATAGCATTGGTTCATCAGACACTAGGCAGAGAAAACTATTTGTCATTTTACTTAATTTAGATGTAGAGATTAACTGTTATCAGAGAAAACTTACTCCACTAGAAGTGGAATAAGCAGTAGCAGAGCACTGGGGATGAAGGAGTTTATGCACCTCACAGCTAATGGAGTCAAGTCAGTTCTTAACATTTCTTATCTTCGTAGGTAGTACATTAGCTACGATTTTAACACAAAACTTGAAATTTGAAATATCACTGCTGCTGAATTGCTGAGAACATGGAAAAATCAACTTGAGATCCACTTAACCTTCACACAAGCTTTAGTTAGCAACATGGCATAATTATCCATTTCAATAAAAGGAAGTCACAAATATAAAATCTATTAAGGAACAGAGATAGCATTCCCTCTTTCCATAACCTGTCGGAAAAGATGCCTCTAAAAGCTAAAAACAAAATATGAATTTGTCCCATCAGTTTGAATATAATATTTTGTCAAAATTACTAATATTTCAAAGAAATATATCTTTTAAAAAATAATAAGGCCTATTAGAGTAGCTGGAATTCGCTAAGAGACTACATATTATGTGATAAATATTCACTGATGAATATTTCAAAATGTGAAACATTAATAAGAACCATACAGAATGTGTACATTAATTTGCAATTGGGTTCAATATAATAGCTTAAAATAGTTCAGGATCTAGACTACAAAGTTCTTTTAAAAATCAGACTACAAAACTGAGGCAAAGGACATTTAAATAATATGACAAAGATAGCATAGTCAATGATAAGGATTTTGAACCCAAGTTCCCAGTTTTTACCATATAGGAGGCAATTACATTACCAGAGAGATGAACCTATTTTGTAATAAGCCCACTTTTCCGCAGATGGCCCAAGTAGATTGGGTATAAAGAAAATGCTTTTAAATCAGATTCCAGATAAAGGCACAAATGTGACGATCATTACAGAGGTAAGAGGTACCTCAACGCTCCTATTTTTTTCTACCCCCTTTCATTAGTCACTCACTGTGTCTCTTGTGTATATATATATTTTTCAGTTCAAGTATAGTCAGTTTACATGTTGTGTCCGTTTCTGGCGTACAGCATGTTTCAGTCATACATGTACATACATGTATTCCTTTTCATATTCTTTGTCATTATAGGTTACTGCAAGATATTGAATATAGTTCCCAGTCTCTTGTGTACATTCTTTACTCTTCCTTTGAAGACAGACTCTATCTTTGCATTCTTAGACACCTAGCAGGGGTCTTTTTTCATTCATTTATTCAGACATATTTAATAAGTGCCTACTGAGTTCCAGGTCATCTTCTAGGTGCTGAGGATATAGTACTTAATATTGACAAAAGGCCACAGGTCCCTGCTTTCATGGAGATTACAGTTTAGCGGGAAAGCACACATTAAACAAATAAAAAACATTCTTAAACTGCAAACTGAAAATCATGATTGCATAGCACAGGCTGTTAAAGGGGGTATATTTGGGAGACAACTTAGATTTGTGAGGGTACGGGTGGGACATGAGTCTGATAATGTCACTTGAAGGAGGAACTATTAAAATTCAGATCTGAAGGGGAAGGGCCGGGAGGAGCACTGGTGTAGGGGGAGTGACAGCTCTGAAGGATATTAAATATTGTAGGAACATAAAGGAGAGAAAAAAGGCCTGGAAGACTAGAGCCACTGGAGTAAGTGGGAGATAGGAGGGAGACGGCTCTTGAGGTAGGTAGGAGACAGATTTTACAGGTCTCTTAAGCATTTTGAAATTTTTCCTGAGAAAGATGTAAGTCATTGAAGAGTTTTAAACAGGGAAGTGACAGGAGATTTCTTTTGCTAAAGGCACAAAAAAATGCTAGCTAAATTCAAACACACACAGCCACTAACAACAGTAAGAAAAAACTCTAGGCCTAATAGAACATAGAATATTGTCCAAATGACAGTGAGTCTACTTGCTACTTCCAAACTACTGATAAGAAGAGTATATATTATATAAATATCCAATTAAGGTGTATTGGATAAATAACTGAGAATTTTCATAGTATTAAAGGCAGTTAAAAGAGAGCAGGTGGTAGGCCATGCATAACTATTGAGATTGGCATGTAAACAGTTGTGTTTAGAGTATCGTAAGAGTTATGATTATAAAATTTTGAAATTGATGTGTATATTTTAGAATGTATTATTATTAAACATTCCTCGTATTAAATAACATCGTAACACCCAGATGTTAATTAGATTCAGTGCCACCTCCAGCCCTACCTCACATTTGGCTCTCAGCATCATTTATCATGGGGCGACGATGTATAAGGAACTGTGACATTAAGTAGAGAAAAAGAAAAAGAAAAAGAAAGATAAGACATGGCTCCTAACCCTCACTGAGCTTATAAACTTGGGTTGGGAGGCAAATAAATAACAGTAGAGCAACTGTAGCAGGAAATAATGTTTAGTGAACTTTTTTCTCCTGTTAAGATGGCCTATAAGCTCTCAAATCTCACTGCTTGTTTGGGTGTTCACTTTTTTTTTTCCTGTGATGTCATAATATTAAATCTTAATAAATTTGTATACCTTATCCTCAGGCTAATCTGCCTAGTGTCAGTTTGTTTCATAAACTCAGCTGTCTAACCCAGGAACATGAAGGACAATCTTTCTCACACCTGGAAAGGTGGTGAATGCAAAATGGAACAGGACCCTGTGGGCCCTCCCTGATACAGGTCCTTTCCGTGCCCCTGTTTCTTCTTTGTAAGAAGTAAGCTTCATTCAGCCTCCCGGACCTTCCCTGAGTTCCAAATGGCAGATTCAAATAGTTGCTAATCAGGGAAGGGAGGGAGTGCAGAAACAAGGGAGGAACAGGCAAGAAACAATAGTGCAGCCTTGGGGCAGGGTCCTGGTTCCTCCACAAGGGATATACAGAACTACATCTTTGAGTTCTTCTGTAGGAACAGAGGCCCCCCACCCAGGTGGAGGGTGGGAACTTCAGGCTGAGCACAGGGTTCCTGGAGCACTGTCCTGTTACCTCACCCCCAACCAAGCAGAAGAAAGTCATACACCCTGCAGCCCTCATACCAAGTTTTGCCTATAAACACTTTTGCCTTTAAACCATTGAGGGGTTCGGGTTTTTTGAGCACAGGCTACCTGTTATCCCTGCTTGGCCCTGCAATAAACCTTTCTCCACTGCCAGACTCCAATGTTTCAATTTGTTTGGCCTCACTGTGCAAAGAGCCCTTGAACCTGCTCTCATTAACACTTGGGATCAATTAAAAAAAGAAAAGAACACTTGGAATTGATTATTTACTATAATTCTCTGACTTCTTTGGGCATTTAATTTTTCTATTTTTCCTACATTTGTTTTCAAGTGCCCCATTTCAAGTTTGGGGATTAGCGTACTGAATTGTAGATCATTTTCAATCATGCAGTTTCAATTCAAGTAGTAGTTTCAAATTCAGCTGATAATGCTTTATCATTTCTTCCTTATCTTTCCCTAAGTACAATCACCAATGAGGTAAAGAAATGGTAACAAAAGGGAAAATCTTCCCAACCAAGTTTACTCATAAAGATAAAAGCCAACTCTGCATTTGAAAGACCTATGAATTGAGGCATGAGATTTAATCCCCACTCCACCCTCCTCCCTTTTTTATTTTGCATGGAAGGGGTGATGTTTAGGATTCACCTCCCTCAGTTGCAAAATAGAGGAACTAGAGTAGAAACTCTGTAAGGTTTCTTCCTGCTGTAAAATACCAGATGCTGCAAGTACTCAGGTAAAATAAAAGAACAAACATCTTGAGAAAAGGTGAATACTCTGATTTCTTTAATGGAAATACCTGAATATATTATTTAAGCTAGTTGCTTAATTTTAAATTAAGTCTTCCTATTCTAGATTAAAGTAAGCTGATGGTAAAAATATATTTTGCACATCTTTTGTATGTCCTGTGGTCTCTGAAACAGGGTTAAGAACCTAGCACAGCAACTTGATCTTGAATTTAACCTACAATAACTATCTCAAAGATAGACATCTTACTCTAAAATAAAATACTGGCATTTAAACACAGCTTTGTATTTCTAACCCAATTGCTTATTGAGGACTCATTTCTTTTCAGTCTGGGCTGTTTGCCATCCCTGACACTAACTGTTCAACTCCTAGTTCTCTAAGCTTTGACGATCTATGTTCACTTATCAGAATCTATTCACGCCATCACCTTATATAAATTTTCATTAGATGTTAACTCTAATCTCTTCCTCACTTACTACACTTTTTTGCAAGGTTGGAAACAAGTGCATTTCAGGATATAAAGAGCACTAATCTAATACCTCAGTCATGGCAGCCAAACATTTCAAAATGTTTCCCTTCATTTATTAAATATGGTCAGTTATTCTCGACCAACCCTGGGCCAGAAATTCCACTAGGAAAATTTTAACCTTGCTACAATAGAATTTTCTCAGACAAAGCCTTATCTATTTCTTAGGGTTCCCTAAATATGTATGTGCATGTATGTACTTATGTATGTATGCATGTATACACACACACACACACACACACACACACACACACACACACACGTAAGAATTGATTAATTTTATTGTATCGCTAAAGGATGCTGTGTTTTCTCTAGTATCAATTTATTTTCTGTCTTAAATATGAAATTGCATTATTTAATTCTGAAAGATATTTTCAGATGCTTTATGTGGAAGAAGCTATTCAAATGAATTGGCATCACTGCCAAACAACATATTCTTTTTCTTTCGTTTCCTTTGTTGGAAAGATAAAAATGTGCCCTGTGAAAGTTTTCTGCTTTAGGAAAACAAACAATAACAAAATAGCTTCAGCAGCGCTGAGTTTGTGACATGGTTATAAACTAGGACTATGAATCTCTCTTTGCTGTGTTTGCTGTGTCTAGGTGTTTCTGACATCTCAAAAAATTACATGATCTTAGGGATCATATATGTTTCAATGTCAATGTGTTATTCTAAGCCAGCAGTACTTGGACTGAAAAAAAGAAAAAAAGCAGGGTTTCAAAGAGATATTTGCATTCCCATGTTCGTTACAGCATCATTCACGATAGCCAAGAGGTGAAACAATCTAAATGTCTGTGGACAGATGAATGGATAAAGAAAGTGTGGCATATGCATACAATGGAATATTATTTAATTTTAAAAAAAGAAGGAAGAGGCGGAGGGTATAACTCAGTCGTAGAGTGCATGCTTAGCATGCATTAGGTCCTGGGTTCAACCCTCAGTACTTTCATTTAAAAAAAATAAATAAATAAATGTTTTAAAAAGGAAGGAAATCCTGGGGGCGGGGGGAATTAGTACAGCAGTGGGAGAGTGCACAGGCTTAGTATGCACGAAGTCCAGGGGTCAATCCCCAGTACCTTCATTAAAAAAAAAAACAAACCAAAAAACCAAAACCCGCCCCCCGAATCCTGCCGTATACAAGATGGAGGGACCTGGAGGACATTATGTTATGTGAAATAAGCCAGACACAGAAGAGTAAACGCTGCAAAATATAATTCATATGAGGTATCTAAAGTAGTCAAACTTATAGAAGCAGAAAGTGTAATGGCGGTTGTCAGGGGCTGGGGGGAGGGGAAAACAAGGAGTTGCCTTCCAACGGGCACAGAAATTCAGTTGTGCAAGATGAAAACATTCTAGAAAGCTGCCATACAACATTGTACTTAGAGCTAAGAGTACTGTATTGTCTCCTTAAAATGTTGTTAAGAGGGTAGATGTCATTTTGTGTTTTTTACCACAGTTTTAAAAAGGGCAAACTTTTATTTAGGTCACTAACTCTACACACATACACACACACAAACACACGTATATAATGAATCTAAAATTTTACTTGTATGTCTGAGTAGACTTACAGTTCAGTCCAAGTTCAAGGCAGAGAAGCCAATGGGTATACAGACTTTGCTTAGGAGCCCAGAAGAAGTGTGTATGTATATGTGTATGTGTGTGTGTGTGTGAGTGTCCAAGAATGAAGGGAGGGCAGAAAAAAAATGGCAGTGGATGTGCCTAGATAAACTGTGAGACTTAGATTTTAGAGCTACTCTGCCATAATGCCAAGAGAAGGCTTCTAGGTGTGAGGGAGAGTCACCCAGGGGACAGCAACGGACAACAGAAACATTCTGAGAGTTTAGGATTAAGCTGACTCTAGGCAGAGAAGCTGGGTGGCTCCCCCTTGAGTGCTCTCCCCTTGGGTAACACCTGGGTGCCCTGGAAGACATGGTGCTGCCTGAGAAGACTGAAAGTAGTCATTGGGTGTTCTAAGGAAATTCAGCCGTTCCTACAAAAGCTCTACGTAAGTTCCAAACAGCTGATAGGTTATGTACACCAGTGCCCAGTTCAGTGAAACAGTCTCCAAAACAAAACAAAAACACTGTTAATGTATCCTTCTTTTGTATATTAACATTTAAATTACTCTGATATGTAAGATTTAGTGTTTGTTTGAAAGCGGGTACTTTCCTTTTAGCATCTCACTCTAGTCTCATTTTAGTGGCAGGAGTAGTTGTGAGTGATTTTCACTCATTTTTATGTACAAACAAAAATGTATCTCTTTTATCCATAATGCCCAGGCGTTGTCAAGACACAAGAGCAAAGCGTGCGAAAATGTTAGGCTGTTAGTTATTTTGCAAAAACTACATATCCAAACACGTATTAGCCGAACAGCAGATGGCAGAGAAAAGAAAATCAGTTAGATTGCAGTGTGGGTGAAACATACCCAGTAAATTCTGTAAAGATGGAAACCTGGGCATAAGAGACACCATATTGAGTAAGCAAATGGAATGTCTAATCTGATTCTTTCATCTTTACCGCTTTTGATTTATCCTGTCTCTATAAATACATTATCGTTTTTATCATGACGCCTTAAAACTATTTTTTGATGGAAAATGAGGGGTGGAAAGAATATGTTTATGTAGTAGTCCATCTTGGGAAATACTTAATCTAGGAATAAAGGGTTCTAATGATGTACAGTGCTTCCTAATATTCATTAGTGGATGAAAATTAATTTAGATATAATTATTCATCTACTAGCAAAAAGGGGGGAGGGATATGACTCAGTGCTAGAGGGCAGGCATAGCATGCACGAGGTCCTGGGTTCAACCCCCAGTACCTCCATTAAAAAAAAAAAAAAAGATACTAGCAAAAAAAAAATGATGAATATGGCTATGTAATCTAACATACATGAGAAGTGTCCTGAGCTCACTTTACAAATCAAATAGAATATTTACATATTTTAATATTATTCAGCTTATAAATTATTTTTTCCTAGTCAAAAAAAGTAGAAAGTAAGGATAAGTATCTAAATAGAACATGTGGAAAAGAATTAAAATATTTGCACATTTACAACTGATTCAGAACTTTCAGCTAATAAAGATGACATTTTATTTAAATTGAATTGAAACTGAGATGCATAAACAAAACAAACAATGACAGATACTAGATCTAGAGAAAACAATAAGATAACCTAATACTTAAGGAGCTAATAATACATATATTAGAGCAAAATAATTATATGTTGAAACAAGACTCCCCGGTACTTTATAACTATCTGTTCTGATATCATTACAAAACAAAAAAACCCACATGCCCCAAGCTAACAACAGGGAAGAAAAGTGATTGCTTCTGGAGGGGCATCTTTGCTTTTAGAGTAATTAAGAAGGAATTAATTAAATGGATAACATATGAAAAATGCTATTTAAAAAGGCAATGTAAGTATGAAGGAAAATGTCAACTTTGAAAAGGGTAAACACATAACAAAGAAATTTCCTAAGCCTGCAGATACTTATCCATAAAAATAAAACCTGGTGAACATTCTTTTGTTTCAGAATGCATAGAAATTATAGTATAATTGTTCCGTTTGTAAGTAGTAGGGATTCTTTCCCAACCAGATTTTTAAACTGTCCAATTAAACATCCTCCTTCTCCTGTATCCTTTAATTCGCTCCTGTTTCCCTCTTCTAGAAATGACCAAGTGAAAACGGCACAGAGACCCTTCTAAGAAAATTCAAAGGCACTACATACATTGCTCCCCAGGACAGGTGGGCATCAATTACCACGGCAGGCCTTGAGTGGTGAGTGAGTGTTTGCTATTGTCATGCTGAGCTTAATACATGCACATTTGCCAAGCAGGAGGATATTAATCAATCACAGAGTCATTGAGTGCAGCTCAGCACAAGTGAGGACCCCTATCCTGCTATCCTTTGATGCCACTTGGCTGCAACCTTAACTGAAGCAGTAATGTTGTCCTTCTGAGACTAGGTTTTGTGCCGTTCTGGACAAGCTGAAAATGGTATTGTCACAGCCCATTGTAATTTTCATAGCAGCCAATCTCGCAGCCCTAGGAAGCAAGTCTGTTTTGTATGCATAAAACAAAGTCCCGAGTCTCAGACAGGTGGGTAGGTGGTTATTTCTGGCTGCAATTTTGCTAAGTTTCTAAATCAGTTCTGCTTTAATTAGGAGCTTTTCTTCTGAGTTATTTTGATGTTAATAATATATGGCTGTCGCCTTCCCTGTACATGTTCCCAAACAGTGATACAAACATTATTAAATCTAATCAGTGTTTATGGAGTATTCCATATGCTACCCACTGTGAATCTTTTATAATGTCATTTTATTGGATAATGCATAAAGAAAGGTTGGTATATACAATGACATGCTTTTGTTCCTTCAGTCAGTGATTTTTATGAAAAATTTTCTACAGATGGTAGCGACTTTCAATTTGTATTTGACCATCTTTAAAAAGAAATATTTTATTTATTAGACTTCTATCTAATGTATACCTAAATTCACAAAGACTTTCAACTCCAGAGAGTATAATAATTAACTTTTCCTTCACTAAAGAACAAAAACAATGCTGCAAATTATTTAGATCGAATAAAGAAGATCACGTTAAAATGAGGCACCTTTGAAGTAGGCATTAAGAAATACTTAGCAAGAACTGAAAACCAGGCACCATGCCTAAAATACCTAGTCACATTAAGAAAAAAAACCTAAGCCAGGCAAAACTTACTTTTGCCTACGACATCTAAGTGACTGCCCAGACTGGACCACTGCTGGGCATTTTAATATAACGTCCTTCCTGCTCCCTGTATTAACGATCAACTACTAATATTCAATGTGGCCACTAAAAGTAATTCTAACCCGGTGGCCCTGTATTTCTGAAGATGTGTATCTGTATTTTCTCTCCTTGAGCAATGCTCTCAAGTACATTATGTCTCTAAGAAGCAGAGCTGCAGGTGCAGACTCTGTACAAGAAGGCACAGGAGAGCCAGCTGACCACTCACGGGCCTGAAGTGGACACTGTAGCTTGTCCATTTCCCTCTTCGTCTATAGCCAGGTGCACAAGTGGCCATCATCACTGGGGTCACTATCTTTAAACTCAAAGATGAGCAATATATGTTTAAGAAAACCAACTGACTTCTATAGCTTTCCAGCAGTCTTATATAGATTTTTTTTCTTTGTTTTGCTGCAGAGGGGAGGTGATTAGGTATATTTATTTACTTTTTTTTGATGGAGGTACTGGGGATTGAACTCAGGATATCATGCCTGCTAGGCATGCACTCTACCACTGAGCTACACCCTCCCCACTCATACAGATGGTTTAAGTTATCACTGCCTGAAGAGAGAGGACAGAAAGCTGATCAGTGGTGTTTTCCTCGAAACATTCTTAAGCCTGAAAGTGCACAAGCCTTTTATACGGCACTATTTGTAGGTTCTTCCAGATCTCTCAACCCTTTGTGTTTGAGTACAGACTGTCAAAATATGTCAGATTAGACAGAAAAAACAACAGGAGCAAAAATTGAGATGCCATCATTAGAAAACACAGAAATGAAAATTTTAAAAAAATTGTAAAACACAGATTTTAAAAAGTTCTTATTTGACTGGTTGATTATATCTACCGTGACTGTGGGGTTGACTGTTTTGTCATTTAACTGATCTTATGATGTTTTTCTATCACCACGGCATTCTTCTCTAAGATGTTATTTAATGCTAGTAAACTATAAAGGAGTTCCTCCTTTTTTCCCCCTCTCTTTTTACAAATCTATCCTGAAAAGCACTCGAAGTGTGTGATTTCTCTACTGTTTACTTTTATAGTTAAAAGAAGGACATTCAAAGCCTGTCAGGCAGGTACTGTTTTTTATAGTTAATGAAAGGAATTTTATATGAAATGACAGTGCAGTTGCCATCTGAAACTATTAAGTGGTACATCTGACTTCTAGCTCCATGAGGTATTTCTTTGCTCCTTTAATATAGCTTTCTCAACAGAAGTAAACAATGCACTCCTTTTCATAAGTCCCCATCAACCCCTGCTGAAGACTTGTCAGGACCATTAGAGAAAGCAGCTCCTCAAATGGGCATATCATGGGAGTCTTTGAATTACTAGCAAAACATGTGTTCTCTTTAAATATATTTTATTAAAAACAGTGTCACCTTTAGGCACCAAAGAGTAATTGTTTCCCTTAGAGTTGGTTATTAGTAGAGTCAACTTACAGCATTAAAATATTAAATACACAAATGAGGGCCAAATTGTAGGATTAGGTCCAATAAGTTATTCGATTTGGCCTGTAAAGAGCCTCTCTTTTCTGTGCTTGCTTTTTAAGGACTGGGGAAAAAAATTAAGAGCGAATGTTACAAGATTTCTCTGTGCAAAGATATTTCAGAGTTTCCAGCAAATACCAGAGTTGCAAATGACCTTTTGCTATTAACAAGCTATTTCTGAGTCAGGAAGAAAATCTCTAAAGCACCGTCTCTAATCTAACAAATTTTGAGTGGTAGGTTTTTGATTGAAAAAAAATTTTTTTCCCCTTCTTCTTGAAAAACTAATCAAAATCAGTAGATTCAGCTGGACCTCCAAACCTCTCCCAAACTGTACATATTAAACCAGTGGCTAAGAGTTTCTGGTGTGTTTTCTTTCCATATGCCTTCAGGCACACACATGTAATTTTGTGCTTCAAGGAGTTAGCACTTCATAAAAACAGAGATGAACAGTTATAAAACATACACCAGTACCCTTTGGAAGTAATTAAAAATATGGCCTTTCCCTGTACTCATTTCCTTTCCTTTCAGCATTGCCCCTTCTGTATCCTACGTGCAAGCCTTCCTTCTAACGCACAAAATACATTTTCTTTCTTTTGTACTCTCCCCCAAACAATCATATGCTTAAACTCACAGAAATATGCCATGAATAATATTCTCAGGCTTCTAAACACATTTTTAAATTGCATTAAAACTAATAAGAATAAACTCAGGAGAACATTGGCTCCAATCCACAAACTACACAGACTATTTTGTGTCCTGAAAGTATGCTTTTACTGTCTTCAAAGGGGTCTCCAAAGGGAGAGATATAAACAATGTATTTTTATTAAATACAGAGGGACATATATCTGATGAATACATTAAATTTTACTTACAATTAAACGTTCAACTCTACGGCTGTGGGTTTTTGCATTTGACACTACCATTTGTTAATCCAAATACTTTAATAAAATTGTGTCTTTCTAAATTATACCACATGCAAATATATTTTGGGAGGTATAAATTAGCATGTCATTTGTTTGAATATACATAAAATAAAAACAATTTCCAGTCTGATTTTCAACCAAGATTCTAAGGGCAACTTTAAAGATCTGGCATGTGGCCATTTAAAACACATATGTCAACGTATGTGAATATATGAGCATGTGTATATGTATGTGAATAGGGCTATAATTATACGTAATTTCATTTAACTTATATTACTTATTCTGCAATGACAATATTCTAAGGAGAAACAAAACTTAGGAGAAAAAAAACCTCATACTAATGACAGTCAAACACGTTTTGTTGTGCAATAGGGGCTATGAAATTGTCAAGATATCACATGCTACTTGCATTATTTCAGATTTTAACTGCATAGTAATGCTATCTTTCACATGACATACTTTGATCTCTGACATTCATAAAATGAGCTAGGTTATGAAGTTCTACTAGACACTTTATCTTTAAATTTGTTTCCATACCACTGCAAATGCAACCCTTAATTTCCTAGTATATAACAAGATTCAAAGGTTAATTCTCCATCTAGCACTCTCTCTTCTAATCTCCAGCTATTAAAGAATTGCTTAATGCTATTCTAAATAGTTCAGCTTAGAAAATGTGCTCCTATTCAGTCATCTTATAAATGATGTGATAAAGGATAACTGACAATCATAGTGGACTCATAAATATGAAAATGAATTAATAATAAAATCTCTATTAATACCATTTGAAATTAAAGACATAGCCTTTAATGAAAATAATTTTTATACTCTTTTTACTCCTATGATGAATATAATACTAGATATTACAAGTAAAAGGAAGGATCCCTTGTTTGACTCTCAAGTTTTAATGTAAGAAATTATCCAAAAGCTCAGATTTACCTGCATACAATGCAACCTCAACTTAAATAATTTTGAGGATGACCAATCTGTTTCAATTTGCCTGGGATTTTCTCAGTTTTAGCACTAAGAGTCCTACGTCTGTGGCAAAAATCTGCAAGATCAGTTGCTCCAGACGTTAACATTCAAATATACGGTCCCTTAGGCTGTTTAAACATGTATGGTCTGAATATCGCACAAAAACAAACAGGCTTTGCTGTTGATGTTGTTAGAAAGTAATGTGTCTCTTCTCAGAAAGAATAACTTTTAAATAATATATTTAAATGTGCATTATCAGTAGCACTGATAATGCCTTGAATGCCTACTAGGGACCAAGTGCTATATTGGGCACTAATTCTTTTTTGCAACCATATTATGAGAACTTTATATTAGAGATACCTTAAGGTTCTGATGACCTATAAAAGTGTTAAGTCTTTCTAATTGGTGCAGGGAAAATGATCTTTTTCCAACCTTGATTTATTACTGTCTTTTGTGTGAATATACCCTCAAATTTCTACATTACCATGGAGGGGACAAGGAACAAAGGCTAAAACTTCTTATTTATTGAGGAAGTGGGATAGGAAGCGTAAGGATTGTTGGAGAGACTAGCAAATTCCTTATTAAGTTCTGTACATTTTTTTTTCTTCTTGTATAACATGTTTACTTGTCAATTTTAGAAAATTCTCAAGATTATGAATGGAAAATAATCATGCTCAACATTCTAGATTGAAAGAATTAAGAAAAAAAAAAGAGTGTTTTGAGGAATGTATCAACATACAATATTTTTAATCTGACCTTTTCCTCAGAAGGGACAAAATCCAGTTCTTGTTGTTTCTTGAAGATTCTTGTGTTTGAGTCCTTACGAGAAAGTATTCTATATTTCTCACTCTAATAATAAAACAACTGAGAAGCTTTATCTAAGTTTAATGTTTCTACAGTTTTACCACTATCCTTTCTCCAATTATGGGTGATGTTTAAGACACTGGTGATGACTTGACATGTTAAAAACTGTAATCAAGTTACAGTGGAATGATTACAATCACTGACAAGGTCAGGATACATTGGTTCTTAAAGTGGGAAGGGATGCAGGTAATTACATTCCTTGCAGTCACATTTGTGCATATGAACAGTAGTACCAGTATCACCTTCTTTTGCAAGTGCACAGTGTAATATGCCACAATTCTATTAATCTCCTTCTGATATTATTAGTCAAAAATATATGTTCACAAAAGGCTTCTATCTCTAAGATCAAGTTCAACGTGGTTTGGTGTTAAGACCGATATTTCTTCCATCAAATCAATGTATGAGTTTTAACATCTGGCTCATTTAACTTGAATTATCATCAGGTCATAGTAAGTACAAGAGCCACATCAGTTTATAAATAACTAAAAAACAATGATTCCTAAGAAAGGAAAATGATATTTGAGTCTGAATTTTGCCTTGCATTCCCTAGGCAAGAGCAGGGGAGGACTTTAAAAAATGCCCTTGAACCTCTTATTTTAAAAGTATTCTTTGAAAGTTTTTTTGAGTTTAAAGAAGTTAATCGTAAGAACTACTAACAAACAATGGACAGGACTGAAGAATTCACTTTGCAATAAAAAAAAGTTGGGGTTAGGCTGTAAAACAAATGATGACATTTTAACATTTTTCAGTATTCACCTGTTTTAGTTCATTTCTTACAGACTGCACGGTAATCCTTCTGGTTCAAGCTCAATGTAAAGCCATCCTGAATTTTCAGAAAATAATAGGAACATTATAAGAGTCATCATGCAATTCATATTGCAGGCAATTTGCTTTGTCATCTTGCCTAGACACCCTGCACTGGTTTCTATTACCTTCTGTTTCAATTCGTGCTGTTCCTATTATGGAAGCTACTGCACGTCTAACTTTTTCATTTGGTGTGGACTCCATCATGTAAACGCATTTGCCCCAACGACACACTACTGTTACAGATTTTGCTAAAGGCAAACAGAAACCCAGAGGGAAACTAGTCAACTTGTCAAAACATATTTTTTTCCCTTTAATATGTAAATAAAGTTGATCTAAGTCGGCCTCGAGGTACAGAAAAAAGAACTGGACTGTCTTGCCTTCATGAAATTGCCCATACTCCCTACCCTTAGTCTACTTGTTTCTTGGGTCTTCAGAAATCCTACGGTTTGAAGATAAGAAAGTGAGAAAAGAAGGAACAGATGGGAAGGGGAAAAAGAGAAGAGGAAAGAGGAGAAGGACCATCTGCTTCTCTACGCATCTGTATACAATGTATACACTATGGTATATTTAAGAAATTGTAATATTTGTTGGGCACCCCTGGGTACACAGATGAGGATGCTCATGTACTAAGACAACAGGCTTGAGGGCACTGGCTACCCCGCAGGCTAAGAAGTCTGATATCTCAACACACTGAGGCTAAAATTTGAGGATTCTCTGCTCCAGAGCTCCAGTTTGGGCCAGGGGAGGGTATAGCTCAAGTGGCAGAGCACGTGCTTAGTATGCACGAGGTCCTGGGTTCAATTCCTAGTACATCCTCTAAAAGTAAATAAATAAGTAAACCTAATCACCTCCCCCTACAAAAAATTAAACAAAATAAGAACTAAAGCTCCAAATTCTATACAATTTAGAAAGCTAAAAGATCAACAAAACAGAATCAAATGTAACTGAAATGCCTATCTGTCATGTCGGAATCAGAAACAGATACAAATATACATAGATAGTTTAATGGATACCAGATATGGTTATTTAGGCAAAAACTGCATGCAGAAGTTTAGAACAGACATGAAACTATGAAGCAAAATTCCTATTTTACGGCAAGACAAGAAAAATTTAAACGTAAAAAAATTCTTCTCTGCCCTTTGGTCTCCTTTTCCCCCCTCACTGTGCACTGTGTGTCTGCATCATGCATCGACCAAACCTCGCCCATTGGCATGACCACTTGCTCAACCATGAAGAGCAACATTCTCCTAGCATCAACACGGCAACTCCTTAAAATAAAACATTCCTTCTTGAGCTTGTAAGGGGTCACATGACCTACCAGGATTGACGCTTAGATCTGGATCATATAAACTGTTAATCATAAGTCATTTGCTGGATAGCCCTCTGTCTCAAAAAACATATACAACTGTGCCTTGATTTCTAACTGGTGGGACAGTTCTCAGAGCTTTCTGAGATGCTCTTCCTGGGTTATAATCCTCAAATTTGGCTCAAAAATTTTTTTCCATTTCTTTCTTAGATCGGCTGATTAATTTTTCATCAACAAAACCAATAACCATCAGTTGAGGAAATGTATGAAGTTGCTCTTTCCAAGTTTTTAAAATAATACCCATGATATAAAAATAGTTGAATAGACCACATTCTTCTAATTCAATGGGAATGTTTAATCAGCAATAGGTTCTCTACGTAAGTTGCTCATTTGATTGTCACAATCGAGAGACTTACGTAGAGGGGTTACGGTCATGGATGACAAAAGCATCATCTAAGGGCAGAACTGAAATTTCAACCCCGATTTCTCTTACATCATACCAAATATCATGCTCTTTCTGCTAAAGCTGTGATCTAAAAAGAAATTTTTTAATCAAAAGAATGATTTCATTTCACAAAGCTTTACTTACACACAAACTCAATTTATGAAATTGATAAAAATGGAGCTGCTCTGTGAGAGCATGCGTGTAGGGGGAGGAGGTGGAGGGTGGTCAGGTTGCCATCCCATCAACAACCTCTGACGCATCTTGATGGAAATCCCTTGGACACCTCAGAGCACACTTTGAGAAACAATGGCAACTGAATCGTGAAACTGTATAATCCACACCTACTCACGTGCTAATTTCCAGTAAAAACAGGACTTAAAATATAAAAGCATCTGTTACACCACATCACCCCACGTTGCTTGTTTTGTGTGCTAGTTTTATCTTCCCTACTGGGTCTTTAAGGGCAGAGGAAAGAAGGATAAGAGTTTAATAAAAAGACGGAGAACGATAAATAAAACTAAGTAGAGAGTCAACAGCCATATATTAAAGGTAGGTTTCTACACTAAGAACAGAATATTGCTTCTCATCATCCCTTTCTAAGGGAGGGAAACATTAAAGATGTGGGCAATTTGCTGCTAAGGATTCTTTAACTGAAACATTTCCCAGCGACAAAACCAAGCCTGCCTTCCAACGACTTGGGACCCACTTCTGTTCACACACATGTTATCTTGAAAATAGTAGCGTGAACAAACAGCTTTTATGGTTTCTAAATTTGGACACACTGAATGATATGTTTAAGTCTTCCTTTAAATTCTCTAACGCTTTTTCAGTCCAATTCTATTTTTTCCCTTATAAATTCAAATGCAGAAGAAGAAATTGGCCCCTATAATAGACAAAGATATGTAACACAGAGACTGCTAGTCAGGCAAAAAGATAATGTCAGGCCACCTGATGGACCTTTATCTTTAAGTCATCCTAGACAAATACTGTGACCCCTTTAAAAAGCATATTATCAGCAGTCTTGACAAACAGCTATCAATGTTTGCCAATTTCTGACTTAAATGTAACCCAGGGGTCCAGATTTTCCACAAAATTGTATTTTGCTGGGATGCATTTGCCTCATATCTTTAAGGTACCTAAAGAAAATACATGGTCAAAGTTCTGCTCTCACATTTACAGATGTACACACTCCTCCCGGCAAGGCCATTCAAGTAAGTGACGATGTCAAGTTTGTTCATCTTGGGTGTGTGCGGATTGACTTTCACTGTTTCCTGAAAGTAGTCTGGCAGCATGGTAAAACCTTACTCTTTCCTGACTCCTATTTTCCACACTTGATCACAGAACATAAAGACAATCTTTCAAAATTGTATGTCCCAACATATGGCTAGTCTAGCTGAATCTTCACTGATTTAGAGTGACGGGAAGTCATGAGAGAATATAATACAACAGGAAGAAAATGAGCTGAGACAATAAACGTTGAAAGAAGTGGTATGAAGATAAACAAATATTGAAATCACATATTTTAAACCACATTCTATAAAAGATGTAAGTCACGTACCATCCTTCTAACATGAAGATGACCATATTGATCCCGTATCAATCAGTATAAGAGGAAAGCTTGATCATTTTTGCCAGCATTGAGGACAGATCTATGATTATTATTATCTAGTGTTCCCTTGTGACCAGCGGTATACAGCAACAAAACAGCTGGCGGAAATTAAAGTTCAGTGTCTGGGAACAGAAAACTAACCAGCTCAAGCAGGTATCAAACTAACAGCCTTGGGCTTCGCCATTAATTCAATGAATGGCAGCTCTATTTTAACAATTACTTGGGTCAAAAGCCTTGGGACTTTTCCTGGACTCCTCTCCTCTCCTATCTCACACATCCATGCTAGCACTGTATTAAAATTCTATCCATATGACCGTCAAAAGATTAGAAAGAACTATTAGAAGTTCTGGTTTTTACTGATCAAAACTGGTAACATATTGGCCATATCATATGGTTCAAACTGATATATCCAGGTATCTGGCCACTTTTCAAGACCTCTACTAACACTACCCTGGTCTAAGCCACCATTATCTCCAGCCCGGGTTACTGCAATAAGTTCCCATCTGGTTTCCCTGCTGCAAGCCCACGATGCTTGTCAGTCTGTTCTTAGCACGGTAATCAGAGTGATTTAGTCAATACCGAAGTCAGAGCATGCCTTTTTGTCTACTCAAAACATTTCAAGGGCTTCTCATCTTTCTCTAAACAAAAGCTCAGGTCCTTATTATGACTCATAAGACCCTATATCACTGGGGGGTTCAACTCCCTCCCCTCCGCAGGACTTTTCTGAACTTATCTTCTATTTCTCCCTCTGCTGAATTTGCTGTAGGGCACGCTGAACTCACTACTTTCCCTGGAATACAGCAGACATACTTTTGCCTCAGGGCCTTTGCACTTGCTCTTCCTTGGGCCTGGAATGCTCTTTCCCCATAGGTCTGCATGACTTACTTCCTTTAGATCCTTATTTAGAAGTCACTGTGTCAATGAAGCTTTTCCTGGCTACCCTATCTCAAATACCAACATATGCTCAACTCCTTTCTTGCTGCCTTTTCCCCATAGCATTTATCATCTTCTGACATATTCTGTAATTAAAAAAAAATTTTTTTTGTCTGTTTCTTACTAGTATGTTAAGTTCTAGAAAGGCAGATACTTTGATCTGTTCTGGGGACACTACAGTCCCCAGAACATAAAATAATGGCTAGCACACCAGCAGACACTCAATAACTTCTTGCTGAATGAATGAATGAACGGGTCTTAAAAATTAAGCTCATCAGTCAGGTAATTCACCCTTTATTCTCTTCTATTCTTCAAAATCCATTCATGCTGATTCCTTGTGGCCAATTTTGTTCCTCTGCAAATTCAGAGTGAGGAAATCTCATTTGACTCATGAATCATTAAGCATTAATCTAGGAGGGGACCAGGTAAAGCAGTACACGGAGGATTTCTCTAAATGTTCCCCCTGGCATTCTTTAGGAATAGAATACCAGTCTAGCCTTTTCCTTTCCTTTCCTTTCCCTTTTTTCACTCTAGGAAGGTCAGGATTGCTTGTCCAGCAACCTTCTTGTTGTGTCAAGATTAGAACTGGCAGAAAAGAAAGAGGCTCGCGACTTCACCATGACTTGGGCACTAAAACTGCTTCCTGGGTTTCCTCGCTCAAATGGCTCTATCTCTCAAGGACTCAAAGAGATCCTTCACAAGAGGAGATGAAATCTTTGACACAGTTTTGTTCATTGATACTTAATGCTGTTACTATGAAAACAGTTGAGAACTGACCAGTATCTACACATAGGACTTTCTTGACAGACATAAGAAAAGTTGCCAGGAAACATTCTGGCAGCTATAAGGAGATTCAGAGAAATACTGTGCTTGAAATGTTATTTATAAAGCATTCTCTATAGCAACACTAGCAAAACCAGCCATTTAAAATGTGTAACTACCTTTCCTTCAGGTTCTTCTATGACGAAGTTAACTTACTGCTAAAGCCCATACAGAATTAGAAAATGTTACATTTGGCAGATGCTCATTATTATTTAAGCCTTGAGACTGCATCAATGAAAATTGAGTCTGAAAAAAGTAAAACTGAGTGAGCCACTGATAAAATGTTGAATAAAAATCTGCCAGCAGAGGCTTTTAACATAGAAGCCCTGGAGGTGGTACAGAAGTGAGGGCAAAGTGGAGAATAGCAAGCAAACCAAAGGGGCAGGATGTGAAGATCAGGGCAGCCCTGCCACTTCAAATACGAGGGACCTTAATAAGCACAGTGTGTGACGACCTCTGACCCAGAAGTGATTCAAGGTCTGTCTGTAAGACCAGAGTAGGCGAAGCAGTAATGAAATAATGTTTCATTTAATTAGGAAGATATGTAATTTAGGCCTAAGTCATTCTATTTCTTTCCAAACTTGCCTCAGTTTTTTTTTTTTTTTTTAATCATTGCTAATACGCCTGTCTAACTAATTAAGTGTTTGGACAGTAGTGACACTGTTTGAAAATGAGTCCTTTTAATATCAAAAACTTATTAAAAAGTAGATGACAATATTATCTGAGACTCACTAGGCTACGTTGGGAGACTCTATATGATCTGCCTTTCAAGCCACCTGGGTCCCAAATGCTACCTGAATGGCAGGTGTAAAAATACTTGGAAGAAACAACCAATCTCTAAATGAGATCTAGTCTCACCAATTAGTAACCTAGTAATCCTTTCCTGCAGCTGACAGTCCTATGTGCTAGTGAAATTTACCCAACTAATGCTTGTGCTACTTTTTATTCAGACCGAATCTGAAATCTCTAAAAACTTAGTAAATATTAAGGAAAAAAAGAAAAAAGAAAACCTTTACACAGCTTCACAATCTTTTCAGGCAAAATCGACTGCTTATAAATCACATTTAATTATAGTCTTCTTCCAATCAACTGATCATTCAATTCTCATAAAAGATTACTATCATTCTTTCCCAAAAGGGATTCCCTTCATGCCAAAGGGCAAGACTGATTCAGACTAGGGCCAAAGCTGGTTTGCCAAATAAGACAGAAGGATTAAACCTGAAAGGCAGGCCAATACTCCTAGCTTTTGAACAAATGGGCTTTTCAAATTTTTTTTTTTTCTCTGTATAGTCAGCTATGACTATTTCTATCTTAGAGGAATAAACTTCTAGCTTCCCATGGCAAGAGGTCTGTAATTGGCAAGATCATTTTGATGATTCAATACTGGCTTTTTCTTCATGTCTGCCCCCTCACAGTAAGGCCCTACTCAAAAACCTGACTTAGACATTTAATAAAAGCTGCTTCTTAAGGCCGTCAAGACTCGGAGGGAGCTAGTCTATGGGCATTTCCAATCTGATTTTGTACTGTATCTCCTTCACAATTCATTATCTATCCAATGGTCCCATTAAATATAACACTCCTTAACTTTTAGATCTTCCCATTTCTCGGCCATTGTTAACTGCCCCTTTGGTAAGGAAAGTCTTTCTTATCTTCATTCCTACTTCAGATACCTGGCTGAAAGTCAATTTCTTTGTGGCAGAGGATAAAGTTCCAAAGCAAGTATCCAGGAAGCTATGTCGATAAGCACTAAAGTACCCAGAGGGGAATAGATCTGTGACTGTGGCCCTCCAAAAAACAAGGCAGGACCGTAACGCTCCAGATGAAAGGAAATGAGAGAGTGTACGAGCATGTGGAGGAGGGTGGGAGTGGTAAAATGCAGGAAAGTGGAGAAAGATGTTGTTCCAGGGTCCCTAGCCCTGACTTTTTTTTTTTTTTTTAACCTTTTTTTCTTTTTCTAGTTGAAGTATAGTTGATTTACAATGTTGTGTTAGTTTCTGGTGTACAGCAGAATATATATATATATATTCTTTTTCATAATAGGCTATTACAAGCTACTGAATGTAGAGTTGCCTGTGCTACACAGCAAGAGTTGAACTTTCTAGATCTAGTGCCAGCTTACAGCAAAGGGACCGCAAGCCCATCACTCCCTACCACCATGTCCCCTCACCGCCAATGGCCCCATCCCCTTATACAACTCGGAGCCAAAAGAGCAATACTAAATTCTGCTGTCTGTACTTCTACCCTCACTTCCTACAGCATGGCACATCCTTGGCTAACTAAATCGAAAACGTTTTCTAACCTGAGAAAGAAAGAGAGAGGGAGTAAAAGAGGGAAGGAGGGGGGAGTAGTGGGGTTGAGTGTACTGCCAGTCTGTGCCTGATTCGAGATGCCTTCGATGGCACTTGGCTAAAACACTGTAAATTAACTACACCATGTTTCTAGAAGCTTCTTTCTTATATACTTTCTATTCAAGCTAGTTCAGCCAAGTTCAATTTATTTTACAGACAAACCTTTCCGGGGCCAGACAGCAACTTGAAAATGCTACTGGGCATGAGGTTGTTAAAAGCAGCTCCAGGTGAGAATTCTTCCCAGCACCATAGGCTGACCGGCCCTAGCGACAACTCCCTGCCTCCTTGCCTCCCATTCTTTGGCTATTTTCTCAGCCTGGGATCGCTCAGCTCCAACTCTTGGCTCTGGCATTAGACACTGCCTTGGCTTAGCTTAGGAGAGACGATGCTTATTGACTGTGGATGGCCTGTCTGCCAGGACACTTGCGCGGTGGTGAATCTGATGCACTGTCCCTTACTGCGCACCCATCCTCCGCTCGGCCCGGGCTTCCGGTTGTTCTTCTATCAAGGTATATTCAGCCACAGAGCACTGCCTACTTTGCTATTTCTCCTTGAAAGTGTGCACTACTTAAAAACAAATAGAAAATGAAAATAATGCTAGGTCCTTTCTTGTAATGAAACAACAAAACTCACTAATCGCTCTGTGGAAAAATATAATCCTACTCCGTTAGTAGCAAAATACTCACTTTACAAGGGCGCAAAGACTACCGCAGCTTACAGAAGGCAATTTCTGAAAAGACAGCTTCCTGTCAGTGTTTATATGCAACAGCATCCTTTATTAAAAAGGAAACAGCTATAATAAACACAAATCATAGTGACAGCAGGAATCATGCTAGCAACAAACCCATCAAAATGGAATCAAACATCACGAGATGAACACCATCAGAGAGAGATGTACAAGTGGTTTTCCCATATGGGAGGCTCTGCGACTTCAATTTGAAACTACAGAACTAGGGCAACTGTTTCTGGCAATATATCTATGCGGGCTTTGCTCGGTGTTAGTCTGTTCTCAGTAATGCTTCACAGAGGGTTTTCTGCTGTAACATGAGAGTTTTTCATGATCACAGCTTCACTGCAGTCCCCTGTTTTTAATATTGCTGCTGTAAGTATTCAAGTTCAGCCACGGTGATTTATTTTCAGATCAATTAATTCTATTGTTAAGCACCTTTAGAATGCATTAAGGAACTCGCACAGCAAATAATATGTTTACAGACTGATAAACCTTGTACAGCGGTTATGGCATGTTGGTGTAAATGGATCACATGTTCTGAAAGCAACATCTTTCTTACTAATTAACAATCATCAGGCTTGCATTCATGCGTAGCTTTATAACGTTCTGAAGTCTTAGGGATAATATAATCCACACTTATTTATATAGTAGCTAAAAGTATCCTATTCTTTCTTATATTCAACAACAGGGGTATTGCCAATGCACTTTTTAAAGCAATCTTATTTTTTTTCCCTCCTCATGAACATTTCAGTGGGAATTTCCTATAATCAGGAAGCTTTGCTAATAAGGTCTGCAGGCATCTAAGGTACGGTGTGTAACAAAATTTTAACAATTTTGTCCTGTGCCCATTTCACCTACATCTTATGCATTCAAGAATAAATAGCTTGACCACCTTTTCCCAAACCGTGCACCATGTTTGAGATGTTAAAAGGTATTAAACACACAGGCATACACACATACAAACACACACATGGCTAAGTATGCATAACAACAACAAAAGTAGCATATTAAGTCATGAGAAATCCTGCAATAAGTAGACTTGCTGATCTCTGTTTAACTCAGCATACCTATAAATTATTTGCCACAGACAATTCCCCTGACTACCCCAACCAATCTTCTCATTCCTTTTTCTTTTTAAATTTTATTTTAACATCCTATGGAACAATATTCTGTAGAACACAGTTTGGGAGCACTAAGTTCAATAAATAAATAATATCCCCCATGTATAATTTAACATAATTTCAGTATCTCCAAATGACAACGTATCACAACCTTCTGTCTTGAGAATGCCAGTTTATCAAGCCTGGTATGCAACATTTTCTGAATAGTATGGGACTAAGATACAGAGGACGACACTGGGGATTTGCAAAGCTCTCTGTATGTCTTACAATGTATGCAAGCAACAGCTGGGTGTCTCCCGTTGGTAACAAAACCCAGATGATCTAGCATTCCAGTGTCTAGATGGAATTGAAAGGCAAAAGCAATTGGAAAACAGACCATAATCCACTGGAGGCTAAACCAAATGACTTCTCTTTACTGATCAAAGACACCAGGTAACCGAAATTCAAATCAATAAGGGCATAAACCTTTTATACCCAGTGAAAACAAATAGAAATGGCATGCAAATCTGAAAACCAAAAAGGTAAGTCAAATACTAAGAATGTCAAGAGCAGAAAAACAAAACAGAACCGAGATCTTAATGAAGCACGTCTTCCTCACATCATTTGGATACGCAAGGCATAGCGGATGGCTAGCTGTATGAGCCAACGTGCAACTCCTTGGAATCATTTTAATAGTGGGTTACAAGGTGAGCACATGCATCGGAAATCAGAGCTGCGCGTAAGGGATCTATAAGAAAGAGAGATTTGTCTTTTTCTCATCAAGTTTCACTGACTCCACAGACGATGAATAAACTGAGTTTCTAGTACTTTTATGAAAGGTTGAATAAGTATTAATATTAACATATTGACTGGGGCATACAGCTCTCTCTACGGTCCTTTGCTGAGCTCTATTGATGTCAACAAATGAGATGAGTGAATGCTACTCAAAGGGTCCATTCACTATGAGATAAGGGATTGCACAAGACTGTCGATCAGCTGTCCCTACATGGGGGATAGGTAATTCATGACTGGTAAACTCAGCTCTTGGTAATGAAGATTTTCTCAGAAATGCACTCTCTCTCTTTTATTTCATCATTCTGTTCCTACAAACCTCTGGGTTTGAAATTTAAGACTGAAAAACATTTCAGCAGAAACTTTACTCTCAATTTTGCTAGCACATTTTGTGCTTATTCCCTGTAAGTTAACCACTTAAGACTGAGTCAGAGGTGGGAAGGAAATGATAAAAAAAAACAATCTGGTAGCTCTTTACAGGTCTCCAAACCCTGCTCTGAGTCGTTTTGAATACTTTGCTTTTTTTTTGGTTGTGATAAAATTATTTCATTTCATAAAAAGCTTAGCATATGATGTACTTAAGGACAGCCTATGTAACAAATATTTCTTTAAATGTTTAAGCTCTTCATAGAGGGCGTGACTCATGTCTTAGTGTATAAATATCTTAGCCCTCTGAGGACAAGTATATGCATTAAATTCATATAAAAGCTACTCCCCAATCATTTAAATTTTCATAACTGTAATGTTATCAATAAATATGGAGTAATTCCTCTTGCTTGTCTCCAAAATAAGCTAATTACCAGCTACTAGTATAGTCAGTCAGTTTGGACTTGGTAGGATATAAGAGTTAGGTCTGAATCGTTCTCTCTACATATATAATTATATATAGTTGTTAGAGGTATGTATTTCACTACTAATAGTATAAATTCTATTTTCAAAAAAGACAATGTTATTTGTTTTTGGTAGTGACAACAAAAGATCTGAGGCTTGACAATTTTAATTTCTCCTCAGAAGAGGTCCAGGGACAGTCTAACTTTCTAAGACTTGTAGGATAAGGTGTCTGATTCATGTCCCCTAAGTATCAATCTCCATTAATCACTTGACAGCTTTTTCCTTCAGAATTCCAAATGACAAGATGTCTGCCTACCATAAATTTTAGTCTGCTGTTCTGGAATGTGACTATCTGCCAATCAGAAAATGAATCGAGATGCCATTCATGTCTTTTCATGGTTGGTCATTATCAATCACAAATCTGTTACCAAATTCGAATGGGTACTTCACTGGTGAACACATCTATTATTCTACATTTTATGAGTCATTAACCACCCTAAAGAAGCTATATCACCATATACACAATAAAGACAGTTAAATACTCTAAGAAGAACAATCTACAATTTATTCCATTAATTACTACAGGGAAATTCTGTCATTTTTTTTTTAAGTCTCTTGGGTATCAGAAAACCTCCAAAACAAACTCATATTCAAGTTCCTAATAATAGCAAAATATGATATCTTTGCAAACAGCATAGAATTGCAAATTGTCTATTCAATATTAACCCAATGTTTGTCAGTCTTACAACACACAATTGGGAATAGAACTCTTGTTACATCACTTATGTCTTTAATTATGCTTTCCTGTTATATTACCAAGCATAGTTCTCAAGCTTCTATTGTTCTAAAAGAAAGAGGTGCAATATACAAATCACAACTAGTATGTCAGCGAAAAGAGAATCAACATGGCGTTTTCAGTTAGAGTACAATTTAGTCTTGATATTTGATTCTGAATGCATTTGAAATGTATGACATAGAGAATAAATTAACTATAAATGGCATTTATTATGCAGCTTCGATGAAAGTGTCTTAATTGAAATTTTAGAAGTCTGTTTCTCTGGTCACTATGGTTACATCATCTCTATAGTCTATGTATAACTCTTTATTCTCTAATTGAAATAAAAATATTTTGCTTAAGTGACAACCGGCACCCCCTTTATAATATCCATTCTGAACATTGTTGCCAAGTTGTTTAAATGAAAAAGATACTGGACTGACTTCATGTCAGGTGTCTGAGCTTCAAGACCCTGTTTTGCCACCAAAAAATGGTGTGACCTTGGGCAAATCACCCTAACCTCACAACACTTCAAACACGCAGAGAGGGGGCTGCACTCAGAGATGTTTAAAGCCCCTGAAATGCAAATCTATGATACAGATCTTCCTGAAGGATTTTCCTAATCAGCACATTTTTATAAGGTAAAGTTCATGCTATGTAGTCTGTAGCTCAGGAGCCTCTGACTTTTCCTTCCAGCATTTTCTATCAGTGCTCTCCAAAATGTAACACTTTGTCCAGATGGGTTGATGGTAATCCTTTCATGTGTATTTCTGGTCACCTCAAAATAGAATAGGATTGGTAATACTAATATCAATATTACTATTATTAATGCTAATGATAATTCAAGGTCCCCAGTCTTATTTAGTTCAAGGCCTTATCAATAATAGTAATTATTATTAGTACTATTTCCGGGATACTATGTGCCACATCTATGCTAGGCGCTTTACATCTCTGTCTCATTTAGTCCTCATGGCCAGCTCCTGTTACCTTCCTCTTTTTATAGCTCCTTTTCTGTTCTACCTCAAAAATGTGGTCAGTCTCTCCAGGGAAGAAGGCCAGCAAATCAGCATTCTTTTTAAGTTTGTGTGACAGGTTACAGACCCAGAAAGAGGGAAGAACAGAAATGAGAGTTCCTTCACAGTAAATGTGAAAATAACATACATCAGTTCTACAATTTCATAGTGTGTCCTAACAAATTCTGTATTCTGGGCTGCCTAATGATGAATTTCTACTTTTCTGACTTATTCAAATGAGTACAGCAAACATGATTTCATAAATCTTATCATTTCATTTTCATTTTCTTTTAAACGTAACTGAAGTTAAACTATGTTGTCTTTAGCATATAACAGATCCATTTCCATGTTAAAAAAATCAGGAAACCATAATAAAACACTGCCGACTATTCCTTGTTACCAACAATGTTAGGTATCACGTTTCATCAGTATGTCTATTTTACCAATTAAATAAAATGCATGTATATCATGTTGACTGTTTATTCAAATTTCAACTAAATTCCAAATGCCTAGCAGCAGGGAATGAGGAAGTAAAAATGAATTTAGTTAACAAGCAGAAAGAGTCAAGAAATACAGCATTAGTTATAATTGGAGCAACGTGTCTAAAGTTCTCAAAGTCGTAAGTAGAATTCTGTACAAGATTTAACACTTGCTCTTGACCCCTGAGACAACTATGACTGTGAAAATGTGTTCTATTTTTGTTTGTCCAGAAGATTCACTGATAAACTTGTTAATTCTCACATCAAATGCAATACCTTGGTATCCCTATATTAAGGGGCAGGGGCAAACTGTGGTGTACAAATAAAGAATTTTCTCAAGGTCATGAAATTCACAAGAGAATCAGAAACAGGCCTTAGTTTTCACAATAAAAACTTTATCAAATCCCACCCCAAATTTTATAAGGTGGCAACACAATAGGAGTAATTGTAATAGCAATGTTTATCTTAGGGAGAAAAAGTCACTCCAGTGGTAATATTTGGCACCTGTCCATTTATCAAAACCACTAGAACCACAGCAATTTTCACTTATACTCTGCTTTAGTCCAACAATATGGAAAAAAAAAAATCTGCACTCCAGATGAAATAAACTGACAGAGTAGTTTAGGGAATTGTGTAGGATACTTTCACTAGCTCATGTTTGCCACTAGGGCTATTTTCATGAATAAAAATCTACAGGAAAATTGACAAAAACGTATTATTGACAGGTGGTTAGAGCCCCTGTTTCTATATAAATCTACATTATACAAGAAAGAAAAGAGTATGTCAGGACAACTTTCTTGGTCTCAACCTCTACTGCTATTGTTACATTGTTTTTCACTCTTAAAACAAGCAACTCTGCGGGATCAAGAATTTGATATAAGCTGCTAAATGCAGGTCTCAATTTGGATATGCTCTTCAAGTAAGTTATTTCCCAAAAGGCCATCTTTTAGTTCTGTTTTCTCTTATGATTTGTCGCTTGTGTAATTTCTACATGTCAGAGTTGGTTAGCTCATGGTGCTAATGAGGCCAAGGTCATGAATCTGCTTCCTGTATGAGCTGGTTAGCTTTGTATGAGAAAAAAAAAAAAAAAAAAAAAAAAAAGAGGTTCTATAGCCAGTACCTATAACTACAGACAGCCAGGGTGCAAATTCATGTCTTTGGTAAAAAGAAGAACCAGAGAAGGTATTGATGGGGCTGTAAAGACACCCCCAAGCACCTGCCCTAATGGCAGTGAGTAAAGAGTTTCTTCTTCATATACAAATCCCATAATGTTCACATAAATATCGGGGAATTATGTTGTAAAACCACAATCACGCAATTCCACGTTGGAAACATTTTCAAAATAAAGTGACAATACGTGCTTACATGCGAGAGAATTTTAGAAGTCTCAGAGGGAAAACAAATAGTACATATGATGGTTATTGTATGGTCCGGAGATATATGTACATAGGATGATACATAATATGAAGAATTACAAAATCTCAAATATAAATAAGAACATAAAGCTGACAACCTCAAGCCTAGATAAGTCAATACTTAGAGATAATGGTGTCTCAGCAAGTGATTAATCCTATGCTATAAGCAAACCTAATGAAAAAGATGAGGAAACATTCCTACAAAAGCTAGTGAGTTGGGAGCCACTCCATTTTGCTCTGAGCAAGGAACAGTTCAGTGCCCCTGGCCATGCTTTGCAACAATTTATCTGAGGTCAGCATATGAAATGGACTGGAGGGAGGGAGAGCCTGGGGAAATTGGTTCGACGACTACTGCAAAGTCCTGGCAAGAGGTAATGAGAACTTCTCCTAAGGGAATAAGAGGTGACCAGATGGATATGGATCTATTGTAGAAGGAGAAATTATAACACATATCAACTAGGTAAGCAGTTTAATGCAGTGAATAAGAACCTGAATTAGAGAGTCAGATTGCACAGGTTTGAATCCCCGGCTCTTCCATTTATGAGTCTTCTGACCTAAGGAAGTGACCTGATTTCTCTGTACATGGTAGTTCCAACTGTAAAATGGGAATTGTAACAATCCGACTCATAGAATTATTCTGAGGTTGAAATGTTAAGTACTTGGCACACAGTAGTGCTAAATATGTCAAAAATGATGATGATGATGATGATGATGATGATGATTATTATTATTATCATTATTATATTAAATGGATGTGGGACAGAAGGGAGAGAGAAGAGTCAAGGACACTACTAATGATTGAACCTATATAACTAAGGAGAGTGTTGGTAACATTAAGAGAAAAATTCCAGAGTGGGGTGAAGAAGTTTAGTATTCGTTATCCTGAGTTTGGGGGTGTGGGAACATATATCAAGGTAAAACTATGCAGCTAATCATTAGATTAGGTCTGGCGTGTGGAAGAGTAAACGAGAGATATAAACCGAATAGCTCTGTATAGTGAAGAACTGATTAAAGTTCTGGATTGGAGAAGACTGCCGAGGGAGGGTGTGGAAAGAAGGAAAGAGGGAAATCATAAAAGCAGATGAAGGTTTTCATATCCAAAGGCAAGATCTACTGTGTTAAATGGCATAAAATAAAATATAAATGTAATGTCATGCACTTGGAACTCCATAAAGATTAGCTGAAATGTTCCCAAATTATAAAAAACTACTCTCAATTTTGTAATCTAGTTCTATGACCTGTACACTTTCTAGAGAAAATATAATGATGACAGTGTAGAAGAAATAGTTTCAAGGTTCAATAGAGTGTGATATATCTAAATTGTTATGTTAATTACTATTGATTTTTTCTTGTGGTTGCTTTACTTTCCGATAATTATCTACGTGAAATAAAATAAGAAAAACGTGTCTCCTTTCTGTAACTAATATACACATATACAACTTGAATAACTCAAAGGAAAATACAATTTCTTTAAAAACTCTACAGAAATCATCTCTACCTTCAGATTCCAATCAAAAGGTTACAAAATGTTACTCAATGCAGACATTAAGTCACCTCGTCTTTCTAAGTCTCAGGTTTCCTCATCCATAAATTAAGACCAATAGACAATAATATTTCTAAATGACTTGCAATTCCACATAAAGACAGATATAATCTTTATAAAAGTCTTGCTTGGGTAGTCTGGCACTGGGTAGTGAAAGTAAACAAGAGGTAGGCCAGGTCAAGATCAGATAATCAATGAGTCAAAGTCAGGGGCTCTCTGGGACTTGAGAGGTGAACTTCAGGGTACACAGCAAGGGCTGGTATGTTATGGTGAGCCTACTGTGGATAAGGAGGCCAAGAATCCATTCAGGTATAAGGGTGACTAGTGGACTACAGATTGGATCCAGCCAATGAATTCTGCTAAATAGCTTCCTTCCAGCTGTTTTTATAGAGTGTCTTCTTACACAGAAGCTTGTCTTCCACTTGGTCTCAGATGCTAAAATTTTACCTTAGATCCTTTGAACATACTATTATAAAAAGAATAAGGTAGTGTTTGAAATTCCCATATTATCTCCTGCAGGAGCCCCTCTGAACTGTAATCATTATTTGTGGATAAATTAAGAACCAAAAAAGACAAGAGAATCAAGAAAATGTGAATCTAAAACTATTAAAAGAATATTGTTTTTCCCTGGAGTGTAATTAAATCCAACTGCTTCAATTACAACAAAGAAACAAATACTTAAAACAATCCAAACATAGTGATTCTATAAAAATAATCAAATACGTATAAAACATACATTTCCAAAATTTTAGTTGTTATCTCCTGCGAGAGACTAGGTCTTCCAACATCTAAATCTCTAGCCACGATACACACAAATAAGGATAAAGAAATGGCCACAAAAGAAAGAGCAAAAATAAAAATTTCTAAGGCCCAAGCATGAGAGACTACAAAAAAATTGAGAGAGGATGGGTAGGATACGGAAGTATTGGAATTTATAGCGATATTATATCATCTCTAAGAGTAAAAGACTGGTTTGGCCTAAGTCATTTGCAGGTTCATGTATGCTTTTTGACTCACCTGTTTATCACTCAATCTTATCTTGTATTAATTAGGGAATGCTTGCTTATCTGACTTGTCAGCTACTTTCTGCTTTAACAAACTTGAACGGGTAAGTCCCCTATACTCATCCACTTAAACATTCCTTTGTGTGTCTTCTTTTCCTTTGCATGAATTTCCAAATGGTTATTATTTAGTTTATTAAGGAACGATTTATATCCTGAATGCTTCCAAATACATCTGAAGTAACTTATAAAACGTAATATAAGAAAATTAAATATGATGCGAAAACGGAATTGTCAAGGATAGAAACAGTAGATACCATCTAGAGGAAGTTGAGGGATTGGATGAGCTAATTTTGAAAATTGGGTGCTGCGTTTGAATATGTTTTCTGACAGCCAGGCTAAAGAGTGGTGCGTGGAACATTCACCCCTCCCCTCAACCCCCAATATCTCAGTAAAAGAAAACAGACATCTTTGTACAAAAGAATCTTGCTGGCATTAAACTAAAAAAAACTCATCATGTGAACATTTGTATGAGGAGCTTTGAAAGCACTGTAGACAATAGCTTCAACTACACTTTAGTGCAATACACCAAAAAGTGCAAATGGACGCTTTAAAAACTGCTTTCATTAGATAGTTCTTAATAACAAAACTAGCAATATTAGTAGGGTAGAAATATCAGTGATGCAATGGCAAAGGGGCTGATTCAAATCCCCTATACACTAGTCATGATTTACGGCAAGTCAATTAACTCTTTATCTACAAACCAAAGATAGCACTATGTGCCAATCAGATGGTTGAAGGATCATATGACAATACTGCATATGAAAGTGTTTAAGGGCTACACTAATGGAAGCCATTACCAGCACCATCACTACTATTATTATTATAAGAGTTAAAAGTCGCAGAAAAAATATGCAGATAGACACCTCAGTTTTCATAAAAGCCACAGGTACTACCTTGTCTCTCAGCTCAACAATTCATTTTTCCACCTAGTGGTCAGAATAATCTTTATAATGGACCTTAAGTCACTCCCTTGCCTAAAGTTTTCCTGTCTCCTATTACCGTCAGAATATAATTAAAGTCAGGGACGGGACCTGGATGGAAACACAGAGGTCCATGCTTAAAAGGGTTCTGTGCTTGGTTTAATGCTCTTCAGCCGCCATCTTAAAATTCTTAATGGTTTATGAGCAGGGGCTCCACACTGTCACTTTGCACTGGCCCCACAAATTATGTCTTTGGTCCTGATCAAACCCTTCGAAATGAGAGCCAAAGTCCTTTAGAATACGGTTCATACTTACATCTCCAGCCACTCTGAAGCTCCGTTACACTAAACAACCATTAGCTCCCCAAGTGTCCCCTCTTCTTTCCATGTCCTTTGCCTTTGCTCACAGTCTCCTTGTCCTTCGCCCTTTGTATCACAATAACATGAAGTGTAAAGCAAATGCATCTCCTTCAAAATCTTCAAATGCAATCTTACTTCCAGAATCCTGTTGTACTTTTCAATGGCTTATGAGGCAGGTGGAGAAATACAAAGCTCTGATAATCAAGGAAGGTGATGGTATTTAATCATATTAAAAAAAAAAAAAAACTACTGCCAAATGAAGAAAAGTAAAAGGGGAAGGGATGAGGTAAAGAATTAGACTGTTGCTGTTTCTACTGCCTCGACCTCACACTGAGCAGAGTATTCTGAGTGGCACTGGTCAAAGAACAGGAATTATCACCATGGTTCTCAGGAATCCAACTTGCAGAGATTCTGATTTAATTGGTCTGGGATGGTGCCCAGGCATCAGTATTTTTTAAAACTTCCCCGGATGATTCTAATGTGTATCCAGGGCTGAGAACCACTGAGTTACAAGAACTTGAAAGAGCAATAAGTTAAATGAGATGTAGCAGCTCCAGGTGTTGAGGTATAAATAAGCCAACTAATTAGCAGAGCAGGACTGCTGGGGAAGTGCCTATTAAATGGACAATGTAAATGAAGACTTAACAGACCACTGTCTAAAGCAAATCAAATCAAAAAGATTCAAGACATGACAGCATATGTTGTATTTTTGATTTAACCTGAGTATTTCTGAGTTCCTGAACATATTAGACAATATCCATAGATTTTGAGAGGTGAGCTGTGAGAAACTACCATTTCAACACCTTAGAAGATTATAGACAAACATCACATAATTATGGACATATCACATTCTCACATCAACTTACAAAGCAAGATTTTACATCTGTGCTAAATGCTCATATTTTTCTCTCAACAATCCTGTATTTCGTTGATAGAGCCCACAGTTCATTTCAGCAAAAAGTAGTATGTTTACCTACAAAACAACCCTGAGAGCAGCAGTACCCTGGACAAAATAATTGGTGTGCTCAGAAAATATCTGGGAAGAATTCCTCAATATAAAACAATTCGTTAATGAAGAAGATGAAATCACAAAGTTGTTACAAGAGAAGGAACGCTGCTACCAACTGACCTAGAGCAAACGACATGTTCAGTCCATGGGGGTGCCAAGTAATCAATAAGGAGAGAAGAGAAGATGAACCAGTTTCAACCGGTTGGCTTTCCAACGCCCCAGCGAAATGAAAGATGTTCTTAAAAAGAGAAAATAATGTTTCAGGGTAAAGAGCATGGTGTCAATGGAAGGAACATCGGCTTTGAAGTCAGATCTGTCTGGATTCAAGTTCTGGCTTAGTCTCTTATAAACTAGCTATGCAATGTTGGGCAGGGTGCTTGAACTCGATGAATCTCAGTTTTTCTCATCTGATAAATGGAGTACTTGGTAAAATATTAATAATTGTTGAAGCTGATTGACAGGTACACCAAGATTCATCGTGTCATTTTTTTGTATGCTTAATCTGTTCCATAATAAACAAGTTAAAAATAGTATGTATCTTGATGTGTTAGGGTACAAATTAGAAATAAATGTGAAGAGCCCAATCCATTGTAGACACAGAATAAAGAAATTGGTCTTCTTTTCCTAATACAGCTTTTATTTTCTTGCCTTTCTACTCTCAGCCTTGTTTCTTATAGGCATGTTGTTCAAGTATAACACCACCCCACTACCATTCCATTGATACGATCTACTGAAAATTCAACCGTGCTCTGGAGGTCTTTGGCACCTGGCTCACACACTCATCTCCTACAGTAGATCCTACCTAGTCTCTGTGCCTGACTTCAGTAGCTCTTATCTCTCTCACTGCCACACACTGGTTGTTTGTCAACGCCTGGATGACAAATAAATCCTTACTCCACCTCTGAAACCTTAAACTCAAAACCCCCCTCTATGACAAGAGTCTCAAGGTCTTCCACTCACTTCACAGAGATGTTTCCTTATTAACTTCATGTCTGTGATCTGACTACCCGGAACTTCACTGCTCTGGAAATCTCCAAGTACAACATCCCAGTTTGTAATCCATTGTGATCACAGCCTTCAAATACTCTCCTTCCAAATAAACTTACTCTTCCCCTGCAGAAATCCTTACATGTAAGCCATTTATTACTTGACTTCCAGCCTCCCTTCCTTCACTACCCAGCATGGCCCCATGGCTTATCACTTAAACTGTCATCACTAGCCCTGTCAATTTCCTTCTACATTTTTGCTTCTTCATCTGCCAAGGAAAGCTCCAACTCTGGACCAACACAAGTACCATCTCTGCTCTTATACTAGAGTGACTGCATGATACTGAAGAAAACCACATAACTCCAAAGTAGCAACAAGAAAAATTCAAAAATCCCACTTCAGCCAAGCCCTCAGCACCATCTATGAGAACTTTCTGTTTGAATGTGGTTAGTGTTTCTGCTAATTCTGCACAGCTAATATCCCAAACCCACCATCTTTCTTCTAAAGTCCTATGATTAGACTCTCCCAGTCAAACAGAAAATTTAGATCTGCTTTTAAGTCTTCCTTTACAAAGACAATTAGATGTTCATTTTTTTCTGAAGGTATCATTGCCTTTTTATTTATTTATTTTATGGAGGTACTAGGGATTGAACCCAGGACCTCATGCATGCTAAGCATGTACTCCACCACTGAGTTATTACCACCCCTCCTTAATTGACTTTTTTAAATGTCTTTTAATAGAAGTCAGATATGAACTTCAAAAGAGAAGCTCTCAATTGTGCACTATAAATATGGTGCCATCTACACTAGGATGGTGGTAATCTCCATGTTTGTGGTAGCAAATGGAATCACCAGACATCACAAAGCACAGAAATGCCTTTCACAGTCTCATATAGCCTATTGACATAGGAAGCGTTCCAAGTGTGAAATAAGACAACAAAAATATACTTCACGTGTAACTAGATATTAAAATTGGACGCTTCTCGTATAGACAGATTTCCATATACAGACTTTTTAGATCTCTAAAAGGGTTAGTAGAGTGGAGGAGGGCAGGATTTATAAAGAGATTCTTTGGAGAAAGCTGTTGTTAGGATGTGAGACACCAGCCAAGGGGGTGTATGCATGGAGGTGCTACATCCTTCAATTCAAGCTTAGGGAAGGGGGCTTCCATCAGACTATTCAGAGCATGGATGTGTTCTATGAAGTTGGGGGACATAGAAGAGGGGTCCCTGTCTCATTCCTGAAGAAGCTAAAGTGGCCTGGGCCAGTGAAAGACACAGCTGGGCTTATATCCCTGCGCTCACAGAATTTTTCAGGATGAAGACTTACAGGAGTGTTTTCCGCGGGCTAGACGTGAGCTCACTAGGGGAGAGATCTGGAGCCTGAATTGAAGTCCCATATACAAGAGGAACATCTTAAAGGGGGCGGGTTCACTGACAGAGAATCCTTGTTATAATGCGTGTAGCATAGAGATCTGAGAACAGTGGGACAAGGGGGACGTGGCAAGCTGTAGGTAACATATCAGCCCACAGCAAAGGAGTTACAGGGGAGGCACCTTGCATCCTGGAGCGTTGCAACAGCCTAGCTTGGGAAGCAGAAAAGATTTTACTTTCAACTTTAAATCTGTGAGTTTAGATTGTTAATATTACTAGTATGCTAGAGGCCAGTATTCCAATTTCTGGACTGAGATTGTGTTTGCAATTTAGAGATTTTGGAGATCTGAAAGCCATGGGGGCTGCCTATGTTTTCCTCCAGGTGCAGGGCAAAAGATTCCCCACAGAACAAATGGTAAAGAGGTAGCGGGAGATGCACAACTGCATTCTGATTATTTTCTAGGGGTTTGGCTGGCTCATCATAGAGATTATAATAGTAACCAAGTTTGTAGTATCTACCCTGACATCTTGATGTCATATTAAAAAACGGTGCAATACAGCCTTTGAAGCAATCATATAGATGGTCAGCCTGACCAGGAGGCGATATTACAAGCCTTCTAGATAGCTGAATTTGAAAGGTTCGTGTCATGATGCATGAAATACGAAAAAGGTGGAAGGGGAATAATTAATTCAAATAACTGGGTTTGCTTCTAGATTCCTTTCACTCTCAATCTGACTGTTACAAACACTTGCCAGTTTTTTTCACATTTTGTGCAATGAGGACACTGTATGTTTTCTTTTTGTTTTATAGATGAAGAAGTGATCTTAGAGCTAGGTTAATGACTCTGGCAAGATTCGGGAGCTTATTTCTTTAACTTATGCCTCTTGATTACCCACAGAATGGCATTTTATTAGTGGGGTTCAATGCTTTTATTTGTTCAGTAATATTGAACACCTGCTCTGTGCCAAGTACTATCCTAGGCAACAGAGACAGAGATGAGTAAGATACCACTCTTGCCCTCAATGCATTCATTGTCTAGACACGAGAAAGATACCCAAGGAAGATGTGGCTCACTGAGCATTCTCTCTCTCTCACTTGCTGTAACTCCAAAGAGTCACAGTTTGAGAATTTCCTAGGGGCTGGTGAGAGGAAGAATGAGGCTGATGCAGGTAGCTGGCCTGACTAGAAAAGGCTCAGAGCGTGTTCATTCACCCATCAAGCATTTTGTCACTCTTACGTATGGGACATAGAACACTGATAAGAGATATCCTTATGAATGTGACAACTGCCACTGTCAATTCTTTTTCTGGCTGAGTAGTATTCCATTGTGTATATACACCACATCTTCTTTATCCATTCATCCGCTGATGGACACTTAGGTTGCTTCCATACCTTGGCAATTGTAAATAATCTTTCTATGAACATTGGGGTGCAGGTATCTTTTTGAATTAGTGATTTTTTTTTCCAGACATATTCCCAGGAGTGTAACTGTCTACCAAGTGGCTCTGTGACCACAAGCAAATTCTGTAACTGGTTTTGGGGTACTCGGTACCCTTAAGTTGGATCTGGAAGGTATTTGTCATCTACCATCTACCACTATCCTTCATTTTGAAACCTATGTCTGAACATCTCATTATGCTATGACATCCTAGTATTTCAGTAGGAAGAAAGTGCCAGAAATGTGATACAACATAAAACATGCGAGCAAACAAAATTTGCTATGTAAATCATGACAGTAGTCATGATTTTTTTGTTATATAACAGTGAAAAGAACTTTTTTTTTGTAAGGTAGGAAAAAACAAACAAAACCACAAGCATAAATTAATTTAGACAGCTACTACTATCATGCTAAAATTGTTTCTCACCTCAGTTTAGTGATACCATGCCTGTGGTTGAAACTGTCAAAAAGCAAAACTATAAAGTACATCTATCGAGAGGACAATAAAAGGAAAGGATTAAGGATGAATTCAGCCAAAGAATGTGCTTTTCTTAATTCAATTGGTTTGTTATTTGGATATATTCTTTTAAAAATGCACTGAAAGGGGCTACTGGGAATTGCAATTTAGCACTTCTGGGTATGATTCAGTTGCAGCTGTGAAGGCAAAGGCACATTAAGACAAAATACAGGTGTCTTTTTCTATATAAAAGCCCACAAGACTTCATCTAGTTTATTGTTGAACTCCAAGGGCATAATTTGACAAATTAGTTTTCCCAGTCCCCAAACTTCACAACTGACACGACTGAGTTCTTAATCAGTAAGTAAAAATTTCATTTCCCCATCACTGGGCTTTTTTTCCTCTTAAAAGCGACATACTAACTTGGGTTTTCAATTAAAAAAAGACTCCTTTTCTCAGCATTAACATTAGAAAAGGCCAGCCTTTTCAATAAGTGCATATCCGGTGCCAATATTGTTGAGTATAGTTAATATTAATGCAAGCTTTATATTTTATGGTCTTATCAAACTAAGGACCTTTCCATTATACATTTTTCCTAAAGACTTCAGTGAACTTTATTGCAAATGTATATACAATGAATTCTGTTTTCCCTTAACCTTTCTCATAGGTCTTCTAAAATATCCCTCTACTTCTAGGTAATGTAGTAAAGGTATCGGGAGCTTTAAATGATCTACCCATACATTTCGGTAAGCTTCACAAAATCTCTGAAAAAGGACTGGAGAGATCTGTTCAATCATAAATAGCTACAAATACAGTAAACAGTAAGGGTGCTAATCTATTAAAATCAAATTCTGAAGAACTTGTGCGAGATGGATTATGTTATTCCAATGATGTGTTTATACATAAATATATATGACTTTTCAAAGAAACACTTTATCTGCATGTTTTGCCCTGTCTGAGTCTCAATAGCACTATTAAATATAAAACAATCCTCAAGGAGCATAGAGAGTTTCACTCTCGTCGTGCTTGGGTTTAAAGAAAATGTATCATGACACAGAAAGTGGAAAATCTTTCCATTTAAGAGCAACTTACACACATTTTTACATTTCACTTCCTTTACTTTTGAAACTACTGCAGGTATACCTGTGAAATAGTCATTACTCGGTTTAAATTAGTGATAGCTGAAAGCTATACAAAAAGATCTGGTGGTTTTAATTTTATTCATCACATCTCTACCTCAGGGACCTGGGGAAATGCAGAGAAGTGTACTGCATATTTATAAGGCCTCTGGGACCCTAACAGGCTTCCAAATGCCTTGTTTGTTGCAATCTGCTTGTCAAACTACTAAAGAAGTAAAATCCACATTCTATCCCCTATTGTATATGCAGACTTTTTCTGCTAATTAAATCAAAACTCTGATTGCAAGAATAAAAGCTGATGTAACATCTAGCGTATCAACACCTTTTCTCGGCAACCTGAAGACACACAGTTTTAACAACCAGACTTTCATTTAGAAAAGAATTTTCATTGACTATCACGTCAAACAAATATTTAAACCCTGACTGATTACTCAAAATGTTCACTTCAGATTTAACAAATCTGTTATTAAAAAGGTCTCCGTTCTAGTTCTTAATGACAGCTCCTGTAATATAATTTTCATCTGGTGTAAACCTATTTAACTCTCAGATCTAAGAGGCTAAAACACTGAAAAAAAGGACTGAGAAAGCTTGTGATGATGAAGGAAAAAGAAAACTCCAGGATTTTAAAAGATTAGAAAAGGAGGGAGAACAACAAGTTTCTTCTGTAGAGCACAGGGAACTGTATTTGATATCTTGTAGTAACTTATGGTGAAAAAGAATGTGGAAACGAATATATGTTGTTCATGTATGACTGAAGCATCGTGCTGTACACCAGAAATTGACACAACATTGTAAACTGACTATACTTCAATAAATATATATATATATATATATGTAAAAAAGAAAAGGAGGGAGAAAAAATCCATATTTGTATATCTACATCTACAGCTCTCTCAATATATTTATGATGTAGAAAATGGGTGATTTCAGTACCCACTTGGACAGCAACTGAGTCAATGGAAAGGCTGAGTCATTCACCTGTCTTCTTTTTTTTTTTTAATTATTTAAAAAAATTTTTTGCAGGGAGGGGACGTGATTAGGTTTTCTTTCTTTCATTCTTTGTTTTAATGGAGGTACTGGGGATTGAACCCGGGACCTCACGCATGCTAAGCATGCGCTCTACCACTGAGATACACCCTCCCCCCCTTTACCTGTCTTCTTGATAGTGAACTTGGTCCCAGGTGCTTACAGTGTTACAAGATTACAAGTTTGTGGCCTGACCGAGTACAGTGAAGAGACACCCCAGGAAGCATATTCTTTTACTTATTTTCACCAGTTACATGTGCAATGTTATTACGGATATAGACAAATATTCACTATCCCTTTAAATCTGGCAGAAGGGGGAACAAGCCATCTATGGTGAAAATGTTATAAAAAGCACTCACCTCCGGAACATTATAGCATTACATGTTTTAGAAACAGAAGCCTGGATGGACATTTTCAATGCAGTTAAAGTGCAGATAAAGAAAAAAGATTCAGTTCCTTTCAATGGCTATTTCTTATTTTTTCCACCAATTTACGTAATCAGTGGCTTTTAAAAAAGAAAAACAGGCTCTTATATGAAAAATCAGGAAGCACAGGGTGAAAGGAGAGAAAAAAAAAATACTAGACCAAATGTAGCGGCTAAATTTCTAGTCCAAGCAGTGCCAGTAATTTGCTGCAGTATCTCATTCAGAGTAGTTAATTTCCTTACGCTTTCTTTTCTTACCATTCAAAGTAGAGGATGAGACCAGATAATCACATTTCAGAATTTAAAGGACGCTTAGAGGTCATCTTGCACCTGCCTCGTTTGCCAGGTCAGGAAACCGGAGTCCAGAGAGGTGAGCTGCTCTGTTTAAGGCATTCAATACACTGCAGAACACAGCCATGAGCTTCAGATGCCTGAAAGCCCATCTTGCATCCTTCTCCTACACACTGGGAGCAGCAAGCCAGTGCTGCTGCAGATCCCTTCCTCAACTCAGTGGCTGGGGTTCTAAGGTTGTGACACGAGATTGTGCTACATTGATAAACCGCCCGGGGCAAAGCCAAACAAGGACATGCCTTGGAACTATTTTCCAAAACCGTGGCTATTTTTAGGCATCCAGACAATGGAATATTATTCAGCAATAAAAAGAAAGGAGCCATAGGAGCTATCAAGCCTTGAAAAGACATGGACAAAGCGTAAATGTGTATTACTAAGTGAGAAAAGCCAATCTGAAAAGGCGACATACTGCGTAATTCCAACTTACGACATCTGGAAAACACAAAACTGTGGAGACAATACAAAGATCAGTGGTTGCCAGAGGTTCTGGGGGAGAGAGGGAAGGAAGGAGGGAGGGAGGAGTAGGGGGAGCACAGGGGATGTTTAGGGCAGTGAAACCATTCTCTAGGATACTCTAGTGGTGGATACAATACATATCATTATGCATTTGTCAGAACCCACAGACTATACAACACAAAGAATGACCCCTAACGTAAACTACGGACTTTAGTTAATAATAAGTCAATATCTGTTCATCAGTCACAACAAAAATACAACACTAATGCAAGATATTAATTATAGGGGAAACTGTAAAGGGTGGAGGGGGCATATGAGAACTCTCTGTACGATCTGCTCCGTTTTCCTGTAAACCTAAAACTGCTCTAAAATATAAAACCTATTAGTTTAAAAAAAAAAAAGCACGTTTTAAAAAGTTCTTCTTTTCAAGAAGTTAGAATGAGAAATGATAACATTGCAGCAGCATGGCCCTAAATCCGTATTTTTTGGGAAGGACTTGCTCAACCTGCTATTATCATTTCTACAAATCCTTCTCAACAGGGGTAACAGCACCCATTTGATCAAGGTTCCCTAACAAAGAGCCTTCAAACAGAGGAGGGTTGGGAGTAGAGCCGGGAGTGATACAGACAGCTCCAAAATCTAGTGGGAGGGGTCCTGGGAGAGTGGTGGACTTACCAGGTGCTCGTAACTCAGTTAGGGGTTCGGGGGCGATCACAGCAAGTTTCCTTATCCTAGCTAAAGCTGCTCTATCCAAGCAAGCCTTTCCCGGCATTCCCTTCCAGAGGTGATCTTTCTCTCCTCTGGTAGATTCTTCCAGCATTTCACCTAATATTTGAAACATACCCATTCGGCCCTGTAGTGTCATCTTTTCATATAAAGGACTTAGCTTTTCGTCTGGGCTATAGGCTGCTTCAGGCTTGGATTTTATAGAAGGTGATATATAAGACAGGTGCTCAATGGGTATTTCTTGGCTGAATGGGTTTTCTTCACTCTGTTGAATTTGACTGTTTGACAAACAAGGTTCTCAATGAAGACACTACCCTTATGTTTTCCTGCATACTTCATTCATTTCTGTTAAGGGTTTTGTTTTACCTTTCAAGTTTCCTTTAATGGCCTTTATTTCATGGAAGATTCCTGGGAGTTTCCAAATTGAAAGAGGAAACAATAGATCCTCTGTGCAACTGTGGGAGTGGACTCAGCATTCAGAGCTACAAAGAACTAGAAAGATTATCCAGTTCTCTTCATTTTAAGAGATGAGAATGCTGATAACTACAGGGACCAAATGGTTTTCAAACAAATGTACAACTAGGTTTTTTTTGTTTGTTTGCAGGATCAGGATTTGAATCCATGTCTGCTAATTCAGTACTCTCATGTCCCACATGCCTTTTTAGTTGCAGCGTTTTTTTTCCTAGAATATTTTAATTAATCATACGAGAAGACATCTGACATTGACCAGCAGAAATGGTCAATGGTCAGTTATAAGTTATGCTATTTAGACATTTTAATTTCATTTCAATTTCTTTTACCTTCTATGTCTTAAACATTTAGCCACCTAAATTGCCCTTCTTCTATGGAGTGAACAGGGGGGAGGGTATAGCTCAGGGGTAGAGTGTGTGCTTAGCATGCGCGAGGTCCTGGGTTCAATCCCAAGTATCTCCAAGGCAAAAAAAAAAAAAAAAAAAAAAAAGAAATAAAAAAAGAATGGAGTGAACAGAGTACAACTGCATATATTTCAGGCACAATTCTCATATAAATGCTATTTATCATATCCCAGTTAATGTATTTATATCCAAATGACTTATGTCACACTAAGTCGTGCCTACAGACATGCAAACTCTGGAAGGGATAACATGTTTGTTTCAGCCTGCATGACAACTCAAAGCAACTGGTAGAGACTGCCGAGGATGCTGCGCTGAGATGGATTCTGAGGTCATTTCTGATAGTGGAAAGAATGCTGATCTAGAAAGTCTGGAAATCTGGATTGTTTTCCTGGTGCTGCTTGGTGAAGGAACCTCATTTGGGATCCTCCAGCTCTCAAAAATTAAAAAAAACTAGATGAGGTTGGAATTTTGTGGCCAATGAACAGGTGCCTGGCTTAGTTATGGAAGGAACTCACTGTAGTGGATTAGCAAGGTGAGGCTTGACTTTGCTTCCAATTTCCCCATCATATATAGTTTTAGGACTAAGGACCAACAAAAAAAAAAAAACCCCGAAAACAAAAACACAAAAATTTTAAAAAACTTGTGCTGAAAACATGATGGAAGAAAAATATTACCCTTTATACACTGACTACTCATCCACTGCCAACAAGATACACAACTTTCAGTTATGTTTCTTGTAGCCAAAATGGATTCTAATTATCCAGAGTCTTCCTGGTTCTTGGAAATGTGTTCCTGATGAGCTAATGAACTCGAAGATGTATGTTTAACACTTGTTTAGTTCATATAGTTTAGATACAGAGAAAATCAAAATTGTTTCCAGGATCTCCCTCTAAGCGCACGCGCACACACACACACACACACACACACACACACACACACACACACACCCCACTAATCATTAGTTTTTATTTGCTGTGAAAAGTTTCAAGTCATTAGACGGAAACTGATGATGACCACTTCTACTTCTTGCTGGTAATGATGTCAAGGCCAAGAGTAAATATGTGGAATTATTGGCATAACGGCAAAGTTTCCTAAGGCCCAAGTATTCATTAAAATGACCAATGTCAAGTTACAGGTGAAACAGGGTAGTGACTCAGTGGAAACCTAAAATAACTATTATCCTGGCCCCCAGGTGGCCTAATTAGTCAAACAGACTTCTGGGGCCATTTAAAAAATTCCCCCTTGAACATAAGCTTAAAGGAAAATACCTGAGCATCACTGAATAGTATGTCATTTAGCTGATGGCAAAGGTTTCCAAACCTATTTTCCACCCACATACACACACACACACTCTCTCATACACTGATGCAATCTTTCATATCATTATTGGAAGCAGCATATAAAGATCTGAGTTCAAACCCAGCTCTATCATTAAACGGGTGTGAAACCTTGGGAATTTTCATAATGCCTCTTAGCCCATAAAATGTGACAAGCTGAAGAAAACAACGTATTTAAAGTGCCTAAATACAGTGACTGGCAAGTAGTTTACACTCAATAGATGTTAGCTTCTGCCATTAAGATGAGATAATTATTTTGATTGTTTCTAAGATGCACAAAGCTAAACTACTTATACGGAGAAATATGTTCAGAGCCCCTTGACAAACAAAAACTGTTGCTTCTTGTAGTCATTATACGTTGTTGACAACCTATTTCTTTATTTTATTCATTTACTTATTTTGTATACTCCATGAATGCAGTGAATATTGTCTTTTATTTCCTGGAGTAAGGGATTACACGTGGCCAGTGAAATTCTCGTTACATTCCAGTATCTTATAAATTCTCTGCTCTATTTGAATTATTTTCCTGTCTTCATTGGTATTTTCTGCACCTATTAATTTATTACCCACGAACTTAATTAAAGTGTTGTTTACTGGTACTCCTTACAGATCATTAATGAAAATGTTAATTAATTACAGGCCGAGCACTATTAGAATCTCAAACATAATGAAAGAACCTCTCCCATCCCACTTTATTTCAGGTCTTATCTTAGACTCATTCCACAGAGGTCTTGGCCAATAAAATATTGACTTATTCTTAAAATGATTTTTAAAACTTATGCTACATTAAAGTTCTCTATTATAGTTAATTATCAGTAAAGTAACACAAAGAAAAGCATGATGTTGAGGTTACGTGAAGTGAGACAGCAGAAAGGATAATAATTTGTTCACAAATAGGCACTTGAAAAAAAATAGGCACTTGAAGTTTTTAACATGGGCATGCATCATTTTATTATTTGTAGTACCCTGCCACTCATACAACTTTTCACAGACCACAGAATGGCAAAAAAAAAAAAAAATCTATCTAACTATCTATCTATCTATCTATCTATCTTCATCCAGAGACAGCCCATCCTCCTCAAAAAGCAGAGCAAACAATAATGTATTGGTGTTAAAATCTGATCTGAACTTGACTGTGTGACTCTATACAAATGCCAATTGAATGGCCAGAGTACAGATTCCATGTTTTTTGCGGAATTTTCCACCATGGTAACAGTATCAGCCAGAACAGTAAGGCACCAAAGGAGTACTCCACGGTGGGAACCTAGAAAATCCCTCTACTGGGCTTACTTGGTGGCAGAGAGCACCTCAGATGATGACAGTGAATCTTTTCAGAGAGAGCTGAGCACTGATCAATACAATTAAAAGCCCTAGACTTCTGGCTGCTGAATCACCTCGCTGTCTTTCAAACATTTTAGTCAAACATTTCTCCTGGGGGAATTTGCTTCTTTGGTGCTATTATTTAACTTGGCAAAATGAAATTTTTTAAAGACATTCAAACAGCAAAGTCAAACTGTCTTCCTTATTGTCATTACCACGTGTGAATTTCCTTAAGAGCAATTATCTGAAGCACAGCATTAATGAATACCGTATTTCTCTCACTCATTCATTCAAAAATATTTATTGCTCATTTACTTTACACAAGGCCTGGTGCTCCGTGCTGTGGGAAATACAAGGCTGGATGAGCAGTGTCTGCCCACAGGTTTGTAATCCTGCGGGGTGGTTAAGGCAGGCATATAGATGGACCTAGCAAGCCATCGCTTATTGAAAGCCTTACTTCATTAAGTGCAGACAACAGGTCTGTTCCTCAGTTTGGATCTTAAATGATAATTACAACATCTTGGGTAGGAACTGAATAGCGGGTGCAGAGAACATACTTTGCTATTCATTCTCTCTCCAATTGGGAGCACCTGGTACAACATTTTGCACACAGTAGGAACTCCATAAATAAGTGCTCAATTAAATAATGAAATCTGCTAAATTACTCCCGAATACTACTTTCTTTTTAGATCTTGGTGCAACAAATGGGAAAAGACCATGCAAAAGTTGAGCAGGAGGCATGGGAAACGTTTTTTGATACTTTGACAGTCATCGTGTGGAAGGAGGTGTCGAATTAGTCTATGTGGTGTCAGAAAGTAGACAGAGGATCAATGAGTGGAAGTTACAGGAAAAGCAGAGTTGGGCTCAAATTCAGAACTCTCTAGTAATCACAGCTGTCTAAAAATGTAGCTTGCTGTTTCAAGAGGTCATTAGCACCTTGTCATTTCTCCAGGCCCTCAGACAGAGATCAAAATGGCCACGTGTCAGGATGTCATAGAAGGGATTCAACCACTAGATACAAGCAAAGGTGTCAACTTCTGTGCCAATGGGTGATGGGCAAGCAGTCTTGCAAACCTAGTTAAGGGAGCCACCTCTAGAGCCTGACTCTCAGGTTCAAAATCAGCTCTGCCACTTAGTGGCTATGTAACCTTGGCAACTTAGCCCCTCTGTACCAATTTTCTCATCATGTAAAATGAAGCGAAGAGCATCTACTTCACTGTGAGTGTTAACGGGATTAAATGAGGTACCACTGTAAAACAGTGAGAACAGTGTCTGGCATACAGTGAATACTACACAAATGTCTGTTAAAACAAATAAGTGACATTGATGATAAGGTTGTGTCTCAGTGGATGCAAAGAGTTTTTGAAGGAATTTTTCACGCCTGTTTTATTTTATCCTCGTTTTACACCTATTCCCCTGTCCCTCTGGTCAGAGCTCATTGCTTCCACTTCCTGCCAGCTATGATGCTTTTGTGTATGTGACTTGTGCCAATGATTCCATCAGGAATTTATTGCACTCATCGTGTGTTCCACGTTTCTTTCACCATACTGTGGACTCCCTAATATAGGGACTCTGTCTTGCTGTCTCTCTCCCCTATTTGTCTAACAATGCCTGAATACATGGGAGGTGCTTGATAATTTCAATGTAACCGACAATTACTCTATTTGGTGTTGACAATGGGAGAAACATGGGACTTAAACACTTTATCTGCAATTGATATTTACTGCATTGATTATTATAACTTTTTAAGGTTTGGGGAGATAAGGAAAAACCACTACTTTTAAAATTTAGTAACTTGGAGCAAGAAATGGCAAGTGACTTTCCCAAGGTCACATAATTGGTAGAACCAGGCACATAACTCTAACCTAAGTTTCACATTCTTTCCTAATAGACCACATCACCTCAAAAGAAGTGATGTTAAACCCTAGGCAAGACATTTTGTTAATACAGCCACTTTCAGGTGACCGGAGAAATGCTATAATAATCAGCGTATCCCAACAGGGCAGTAACTGTAAAATAATGTAGGATGATGGAAGTCGTCTTCAGGATAGGACTTGGAAAAATACTCAGCTGATTGGAATTAGAAAGTTTTAAAAATAAGCCAGTACACATTGTTCTGGAAGGAGGTAGAGTGTAAATAATAAATAAATGAAATGAAGTTCTTTGTAAATGAAATGAAATTACTCAAGCATGTATAATAGCACAATTCCAGGGTCAGTAATTTGTTTCATTTTACAAATTAATAACAAGGGGAGGACCAGAAGACTAGGCTACTCAAAATAACCCAGGGAGCTGCCAAGAGCAACACTGCACAAAAACAAATTGGCTAAAAATCAGAACTTGCTAATTTTCTGCTGGAACTCTTCGATTATGGGAAATTGCCAGACTTAACAGTGCTTAACTTTCTCAGGCCACAGTGGTTCATTTGGCAAATGGCTCTAAATGACATGCCAGTTCCTTTCACTCAGTGGGGCTTGAGAGCAGGAAGGCAACGGGGTGCAAAGAGCTGTCTTTCTCATTAGGGGGAGGAGACCCTTGTGAACCAGACCCTCCCAGGTGAGTAAACTCTTTTGGGGGTTAAAGTTGGACACTCTGGCTGTTCATTAAGTCTTTTAAGTCACATGGGTACCATTTTGCACACTGAGGTCACAAGGAAATCAATGGGGTCCAGGTGTCCTCAAAGAGTTATGTATGTAAAGTGTCTAATTTATACCCCAGGGAATATCTTATTCACGAAGCAAGAACTGACACGCTGTGACATGAGTTTTCCATTCCACTTAGTGAAAGCAAGTCCGAAGTTCATTCAATCACAGCTCCTGAGAACAAGCACTTTCAGAAACAATATCTCATGGCCAAATTTAGTTTTCATCTCAGGAGTTAAGAAGTTGATGGGACTTACTACTTGTTAGCAGTACAACTGGGAGCTTGGCATGTTCTATTTCTAGGGATTGTCATTCTTCATCTTAATGAGGGCACAAAGACCAAAAAAAAAACAAAAAACAAAAAACAAAAAACAAAAAACAAAAAACAAAAAACAAAAAACAAAAAACAAAAAAAACCCCACACAGGACACTGGAAAGGTCAGCAGTCAGAAACTACTTCTTAAAGGTTTTTTGCTATAACTTAAGTAGGTTAATTAAAAAAAAAAAAAAAAGACATGTTTTAATGGATTAAAATATTATGCAAAAAGAATATGTGACAGATGGTAAAGCTGAGCAACATTTACTGCAATATCTCACTCCGAGCCAGCTGACACACCCCATTACATTTCATACCCAGCATTCTTATTATTGATAACGCGGAAACTCTTTGCAGATACTTAATGTGTACAAGTCAGATGCAACAATCGATAATTGGAGAGTTAATTTATATTAGAACTCAACTCTATGTACAATCCAAGTGGCAGCATCCTGTGTAAGAAAATGATTTCTTTTATACGTGCACGTTTCCGGTGCAACACATCATTTCTCGGTTTGATAGCAGATATTAGAAAGCTTATGCTTGTAGATTAGCTATACTTTGCAACCTCGAAATAAGCAATTTGTTCTATGCCATGGGAATCTTAACTACAGCAAAGGATGTTGTAAAAAACAAGTTGGGCTATACTTCAGAAAATCAACAAAAATCACATTTCCTGTACACTGTTTTGACTCAAAGAATTAGCCTGTCATTTTTGACAAATATAGCAAAGTGCAGTGATGTGTCTTTAAAGGTAAACCCAAAATAGATTCAGCAATTAAAAGCTTGTGTGGACCCAAAAACTTCCTGCTAAGAATAAAAAAATAAAAACTATGTATTTATAGTTATATTTTTCATTTAATACTTTGCTGAAACAACACAGATTAAGATGGGAGATGCCTTACCGAGATTCAAGGGTTGATGTGCTATGTTTTTTTCTAAATTTTTTCTTTTTCTCCCACTCAATTTTATAAATTAGATTACAGCAGAGAATTACATAAGTGGAGAAGTTACAAGATATCCAACCACCAATGAATCATTCGTTTGGAGGTAGACGGCATAGCTGCTTTATATTAAACATCATGCCAGATGTCCTGGTGGTGTTCCAAAAAGAATGATGACAGTCACTGCACTAATTTTCAGACACTGCACTGAAAGATAATACTGTCCAAACTCAGACTGAATGAAACTCACACTTTTGAGTCCACCCTCAAAATAAATGCTCATGAGACAAAATAATCTGTATAAAACAAAAAAACAAATAGCCAATATTGGTTCTTCCAAAGTTGTGGGTCCAACTCAAAAGAATCTTACTTTTTTTAAACAAAAGAATATATTATTTATACTGTCAACTCCTTTGGGGGCAAGTACTATGACTCATTCTCCATGAACTCTCTAGCACTGAGCTAGGGTTAATCCTCAACTCAAACTCACCTGGAGAACTGGCTAGTTAAAACCCAACTCAACAGCAATAAGAATATGACTCAACATCTACTGGTTCAGTTTTGTTCAAACTCCTTATCCTGGCCAACAAGGACCGACATGACCTACTTCCGATCTGTTTCTCAGTTTCTATCTTATGTTAATTTCCCCTTTGTTAATCACACACCAGCCAAATTGACCTTCTTTCTGTTCCTTCAACACTTAAGCTTATTTCCATTTTCACAGTTTTGAATAGGCTCTTCTCCCTGCCCAAAATGCTTTTACCTAGATTTTTGTCTTGCTTCTAGTGTCACCTTGACCAAAAGGCCTTTTCTGCCCTCCCAACCTAAAGCAGCACCCCAGCCATTGTCACGTAACTGTTTCATTTCCTCCAGGAGCACTGAGCACTAAACAGGACTGAATCTCTAACCCTCCAAAATGTGAGCTCCATGCGAACAGGAACCTTGTCTGTCTCATTAATCTTCTGAAGGGCCCAGAAGAGTGCCTGGCACACAGGAAATAGCTGACTTTCTTAACTGATATTTCTGTTTTCAGTCTCTCCTATTTCTGAGTCATTCCACATGCCACTGGCAGACGGATCTTATTGAAGTACCACTCCTCTTGAGCATGCGATGCCCCAGCTTTCTATCAAGAGAGAAGAGCATGTTATCTCTACTACTGTCGGAGGCCTCCAGCTTGGGTAACCTTATTCTGTACTGACGGGATTGCTGAGGAAATAGAACCAAAATAAGGGGAGAATAACTCTTACAGAAATGAAGAGCGGAACCACAAACAGTATACCCTGACGACAGAGGAAAGTCATTTCTAAAGAGACAGAAGACTGCCCATCTCTGAATTTCTGGAGGGCAGAAGGTGAGGAGGACCAACAGAGATGTCGCCCTGGAAGCCATGGAACTTCTTGAAAATGTGTGCCATGGCTGATTAACCACCTGACTGGGTTGCCCTGATGGCATCAAGGGAATGGGCACAGGTGTGCGCAGGTGGGTGCACGCACGGGCAGGAAGTGGACAGCCACTTTCGCTTATAACTTAGAGCCCTTGAATAATACACGGCATGTTCTGTGTGTGTCTCTGTCTCTGTGTATTTCTGTGAGAAACACACGCACACAGAGAGACTTGAAAAAGAGAAAGATGAGAAAGACAGACATATATTTATACATTCATGCATGTATCCACGTGCCAGGAGAAAATCATTGGCGCCTCAAGAACACCAATGCAATATTCTTAAAGCAAAAAATGAAATCGAGTTTCAGACCTAGGGTAGGATGGACAAATATAATACTGCATCACCAGGACAAAGATTTTGAAAGCAATTCACGAGAACTGATAATCCAAGATCATATGGGTGACGTTAAATTATGGAGGGAACGCTATTTAGGAAGGCAGATAAGAGCATGGTTACTGTGATGAGTGAAAGGCGTAGCACAAGGCTGGTGCTCAATATAATAATGGACTTCAGAAGGCTAGTCCTTAAAAAAAGGGGGGGGAGGCATAAAATTCTGGCATTTGACAAAGGGATATATGCTATTGGAATTCCAGACAGTTGAGATGTCACTGAATACTTGTTCAGAGCACTTCATAGCCTTTAATGCAGAGGATTCTAAAAACATGAAATGAAGGGCTCATGGCAATTATTTGTGACTTAACTGACAACTTAATGGGGACATTTGGATTGATCTGGAAATATAGAGTCAGCTACAATAGAAGAAAAAAACATCTAACATAACTCTCCGTGGGTGCTATCCAAACAAATCACAAAGTAAAAGAAGAAATGCGTGACACAAGCCTACATTTTGTCAATAAAATACTTAGAGGGCTCTGAAGTCACTAGCTCCTCTCTGCTGGGTGAGCTCAGTGCCTTACACGTAATGTCGGTTGAGAGTGAAGCTAAACTACTCCATGACATTGTTACCGCAACATCCATTTAGAATTGAAAGCAAGTAGGATCCAAGGGACTCTCCGAGTTAAAAAGCCCCTCTGTGTCCCTGGTTTTTTGTTTGGAGAAAGACTTTGGTCTCCTAGGCCTTCCCTGAGTTCCAGAAAGCAGGCACGGGCAGTTACTAATTAGGGAAGTCAGGAAATGCAGAAACAGAGGAAAAGCAGTCAAGAAAAACAGTTCAGTTGTAAAAACAAGAATCCGAGTTCCTCCTCAACGGATATACGTAACAATCTGACACATATCTTTGAGTTGTTCTGTAGGAACTAAGACCCCCGCCCAGGTGGAGGATGGGGAGGACACACTGACCACAAGCACACAGACCCCAGACTGGCTGGAACCAGAAGGCTGATGATTAAGATTCCTGAAATATCACCTGGTTACCTCACCACTGACCAATCAGAAGAAAGTTGTCCCCTTGCAACCCTCACCCCAAATGTTGCTTTTAAGAGCCCTTCCCTGAAAACCATCTGGGGATTTGGGTCTTCCGAGCAGGAGCCACCCGGGCTTCTTGCTTGGTGCTTGCAATAAATGCTGTACCTTCCTTCACCACAACCCAGTGTCAGGAAACTGCCTTTGTGGCACAGCAGATGAGCAGACCCAAGTATGGCTTGGTGACACTGGTCCATCCTGAGTAGCAGCTTGCAGAGTCACAAGCAAATAAAAGTCCCTGGTATGATGTCCCCAGAACCCTATGTAAGCTACAGTCTGCCCTGCCTCTCAGGGCACCCCCGCCAGTAGATAAGACCCTTGCAGAACTTAACAACCGAGCCTCCATTCCCATCTCGCACTTCTTTTCATTAGAATTGGCCAATCTGGCCTTACCCCAGGAACCTCAAAATATTCCACCCATGGACCCTACAAAGGCACGTGCCCCACATTCTGCCTCCCCTCTCTGCCTACACACTGCCTTCACCCCCGACCCACGGGCCCTTTGAGGCCTGCTGTATACTTCCTCCAGATCCCCTGAGTAATAAACTTCCCCTGTAGTCTTGCTCAACTGGCCTGGGGCTCTACTTAACAAATGTTAATTTAACAAAGTCACAATAATACCTTTTAAATCAATACATAGAATAAATAGGCCTAGTCCAAAGGATCTTTCTTTAAACATTTTGGTTAGTTCGCTTTCAGGCCAAGAGAATTTTCTGATTTCCTCCTACCACACTAGCTGTATCATTTTTGTTTCCCTAGTTCTTGTGTTAAAATGCTTTCTTATCTTTCTAATTTCTTAGTGGTGGAGTACCCCAGACCTCTCTTCTCTGTCTATACCCTTTACATAATCTGATGTAGTCTAATGGCTTCAAATATCATCTATAGGCTGATGGTCCCTAAATTCTTATCTCATGTCTGAATCTTTCCCTATAGTCTAGTCTCAGATATTCATTCTAGGCTCTGCATCTCTACTTGGATACCTAATAGTATCTCAAACTTAATAGATCTGAAACCAGACTCTTGCTTCCCTACTGCCACAACCTCCCTTCTTCCTGACCCAGTCTTCATCTCTGTAACTGTCATTCTTCCTTTTCAATCCTCAAATGGCTTTCCATCATATACCAAGGTCTTCCATAATTCTACCTTCATTACCCTTATTCCTTCTTACTTTCTCCCTCCCTCACTGCAAAGCAGCTAAGCTGGTCTTCTTACTATACCTTGTGTAAGGGAGAAAAATCTGTCACCCCAAAATATCTCTTTGGCACCCGAATTATTTTGAGCTGAAAATAATCAAGGCCCAAAAGACTCAGGAAGCACCTTTGACCTTCCCCTTAACTGCCTTTAGAATGTAGATAGAGGACCTGTTGCTGGCAGGGAGCTATCACCATAGATAATTTTACTATGAACTAGGTGTGTAGATGTGGAGGAATCTAGCAAAGTTAAAATTCCTCTCTGCGTCCCATCCTCTCTGCACAGCCTAGCGAACATTTGTTTACCAATCATCTGCTTTTCCATCTCCATGTCAATTGCCTTCCTCCCCTATGACATCCCAAACCACAGTCCCCAACGACCTCTTTTGTCTTTAGCTGAAGATGGTATTTAAGGTGAGGGCCTCAGCCACTCTGGAGACTTACTCAGTTCTCCTGGGTCTCTCCCAGGTATACATGTTATTAGATTTTTGTTTGATTTTCTCCTGTTAATCTGTCTCATGTCAATTGCATTCTTAGACCAGCCAGAAGAAGCCAGAAGGGTCAAGGAAAACGTCCTCCTCCCCAGCACTTGCATGCTTCACACACACTCACGTTCACACCTTAGAGCCTTAGAATGCTAGCTGTTCCCTCTGCATGGAAAGTTCTTCCCTCAGTTATTCATACAAATCATCTCCTCAATTGATTCAAATCTCTGCTTAAATGTCACTCCCTCAGAGGGGACCCTTCCCTGACCAATTTACCTTAAAAAAAAAAAAAAAGCAACTCTATCATTCTTAATCCTTTTGCCCATCTTTATTTTTCTTATCACTTATCACTGTCTGGTATTATACCACAAATTTGTGGTTTGACTGACTACTGCATGGGAATATATGCTCCAGGACTGATGTAAGTTTCTCATCACTGAAAGAAAAAAAAAAAAAAACAGGGTTTGGCATATAGCACATATTTGATAAATATTGGCTGCATGAACAGAAGAATTTGTTAACAGTAAAAAATAATGTTACAGTATTATCAATACTGAAAAAATGAATCAGGGAAGAAATTAACTCAACATTTCTGTATTTAATGTTTGAGTGGGACAAGAATGGATGTACTACATTGGATTAGGAATATAAGAATGTTTTAGAGCTGAAAGAGACATTCAAGATGACTTAATACAATCCCTTTGTACTTGAAATGTATTTATTTGTAGGCTGTGGAATTATCATTTAATTTCCCTGATTATATGAGTTCAGGGTAATTTATTGAAAGCTGATACTTTTATTTCCTCTAAAGGAAATGAGTATTAAAACATTTTATTTTTAATAACATTAAGATTTAAATGCAAAGCAATGACTTACAGAAGAGGAAAATAGGTAACAATCACTCATAACTCCAAAGAGGTTTGGATCAATATTAGGATCATTAACCTAAGCACAGCTTGGCCTTTTATGCTATGAAAAAGATAAATAACAACATATAAACTATGTGCAGAAAAAAAACGGTGAGGCAATATGTCTCATTTGTAGTGTGACTGAGTTAATAAAGGTAAAGAAATATTTTAATTAACGTATCGATGTTAATCCCATTACTCTTGGTATTTCACACACATGTACACGCATGCACACACACACACACGACACAAATCAAAAGAACTGCCAGTATATATAAAATAGATAAACAAGTTTATACTGTATAGCACAGGGAACTATGTTCAATATCTTGTAGTAACTTATGGTGAAAAAAGAATATGAAAATGAATATATGTATGAATATATATGACTGAAGCATTATGGCTGTACACCAGAAATTGACACAACAGTGTAAACTGACTACTTCAATAATATATACATATGTGTATATGAATGTGTATATATATGTGTGTATATATACACACATGGGTATTTATATATATATGTGTGTGTGTGTGTATATATATATGTGTGTGTATGTATGTGTATATTATATATATATAATTAAACTGCCAGGATTTTATAAACTTGCTATTGAAAGATATGACCTTACAATCCAAACTAGATCTTTGGTATTTAAAAAAACACCACTTTGACACCTAAACTTCCTGTAGGCAGCAGGGTTTCTTCAGTAAGACTAACCCATGGCAGCTGCGTTTCATTATTTGAAAAGACTGAACCAGTGTTTTTATAGCTCTCGATTAAGCTGTTTAAATAAAAAAAAGTAAATGTTGAAAGTGGAAACCACTGTAGTTAAGCGTTATGTAAACGACTAATGGACAAATAAATCTCTGATGGTTTGAAAGTTCGGTTTGGATAAATATCTAAATCTATTCGAACCTCTAAAGCTGAAAACTTCTAGCTCCCACAATGTTAGTAAGGTTTTAGGTTTTCCACTGAATCTGACATAGCTTTTCAAAATTACCCACACTCAATCCCTAGCCAATAGTAAAAGCAACTTTGGGGAAAAAAAGTTAAAACTTTTTGAAACATAAAATGTCTTCAGCATTTGGTTCCATTTGAGGGATTTCTAACTCTCCAACTTCAAAACTCCACTAGAAGTGCAAATCCAGTAAGACCATGGACAGGAAACTAGATGCCTTAGAATTGCAATGAACCAATCATCATCAAGGTACCAAACTGTCAATACTTTTAACACCTGTAGGTAAACAGCAGAAGTAAAGATTCATCCTCACCTCTTCTCTTGACGTCTTATCCATCCTTCACATCTCAGCTCAAGCATTACCTTCTCAAGAGAGAGCTCCCTAACTAGGTTGAAGATTGATATGGCATTATAAATTTCTTCTGTGTCACCTGCCACTGTTGTTTGTAGAGTTGTTTAATGTGTATCTCTTCCACCAAATTAAAACTTCCCTTAGGTTACATCATATCTTTTTTGCTCACTAGTATATTCCAAGTACCTAGGCACAATGCCTGGCACATAGCAAGAATCACTAAATCAACATTTGTGGAATGAATAAATCCTCAAAAACATCAACAAGCTGCAAGACTTAATAGCTTTTGTTATGGAACATTTCAAAGGAGACATGAAACAATAAAAGAACTTTTTAAATTGTAAAATACTATACAAGTATGTTGTTACTGCTGTATTATAAATCCAAGCTATAGGGCAGTTAAACTGAATGTAAAAAAAAAAAAAAAAATTCATCTGCCCCATCAGACACACATGTCCACAACCTTTCTAATGCTGGAAACAATTCTGACTTTAGTCCATACTTGGATCAGTAGTCGGCAGGTGGCAGGGATCACCCCATTTAAGCAAATACCACTTGGTGGTTGGAAATAGGGAGAGAAAGGAGAAATAAGTTATTTGCCTTTCAGCTCTTTACTACCCACCAAACACTATTCAAACTCTTCAGACCAGTATTTCTGATCTTTGAGATTTGATTTGTTACTTCCTTTTACTAGTTGTAACTCTCGCTACTCTGAGCCGCACACGTGTACTTGATCTTCTTTCAACACAGTTTTGATCTTACAGACTGAGTCTTTGCTTATGTCTAGTCTGCAAATTTCCATCAAACCTACCCCCCCCCCCGCAAGTTTTCAGTCTGAAGTGATCTCCCGCTGCTCTGAATTACTAAGATGAAGTATGTGAACACTATGCAGAATGGAAACTTCTATGGATGTACTCAGATTTATTATCTTATAGAATGAATTCCCCATTTTACATTGCACTGATCATACCCATATCGTCGTATAATCATTCAGGTATTGTTGATTCTGTTTACAAACTTACATGTTCTGAAATGAAAGGTCCATGTGTTACTCATTTTTATATACCTCACAGACCTAAGACTTCATTCACAAGGCATATCCAGGCATTTAAAAATGACAATATACATGTGGCCAAAAGGGAGATACAACTCAGAGCACACAGCAAACTGTGTCAATTATGTAGTGATATCAGAAGTTTAGACAGATACGTTACATAATGTAATATGCCCATCATAAGGCAATCTCAGTGTCTGTCACCAATTAATGCTTTTTAACATGAATTTAAGCTATTTAATTCTATAATATGGGAATCATTAAATAAAATTAAGTTTAGTAATAAAGCATCCTGTTTGTAAATACAATAAGCCCTATAATGTTTAGTTGGTCACTTCAAATCAAATCCTGACTCTCCTTCAACCCAGTCCTATGATATCTGCATCCAGTCCAGTTTGGGTGAGTTCTTGGAATGCAAAATCATGTTCACATTTATCTAATCAGACATAATTAGTGAGGGGCTTTGGGGGGGGGGGTTGTTTCAATAGACATTAAATAAATTTCAAAGTCAAACAGAATCACATTTTGGATGACCTATAAGAGCATGCAGCAAAATCTTTTTAAACGACTACCTCTCTAAAATATGCCAACATTTTTGAAATAAAATGTCAGCAGAGAGCAAATCATGCATTCATTCATTCACCAGACACGTACAGAGCCCTACTATGTGCCAGGCACTGGGATTACAAAAGATGATCACCACCAAACCAACACAGGAAACTTCCTGCACGTAGAGAGCTTATACTGCAGCAGGAGTTGAAATCTTTCTTCTCCATGAAGCTGCTCCAAACCACAACCTTCCCTACCTGGTTAATTCTTAATGCTTTTAAAACCAGTGTTGTAACCCAGGCAGGACCCTATGGGGCCTGCCCGGGACAGACTCCTCCCCCCATGTCCTCTGCCTGCCTCTTGTTTGTAAAAAAGCTGTAGTCCCAGGCCTCCCCTAAGTCACAAAAGTCTGGCTCATGAATCAATGGTTGAAAGGCTGTGAACAAGTAGCAACAGAAACAGCAGTTGGGCCAGGAGAACTGGTAAGAATTTAAATAGTAAATTAGCCCTATGGCAGTCACAGAATCTTTAGTTCCCTCCCTGAAGTACCTTGGTTACAGTATCTAATGTACATTCCTGGGTTGTTTACAGATGCTAAAACCCCCACCAAATGGGAAGAAGTTAACTACGCGACTACCATGAGCCCCTAGCCTCCAGACCTACTGGAGCCTGAGCACTGATATCAT